>NW_016915754.1:509377-517783 GCF_001483705.2 Eufriesea mexicana | reverse complement strand
TCCCTATTTTCCCTTTTTTTTTTTTTTTTTTTTTTTTTTTTTTTTTCAATTTATTTACCGTATAACACGTACATTTAGCCCACTGTTCTATTTAATCGCAATAACGGGGATAAAAATAATACATTAAATTCGCTAAATTTGATTCGATTTACGTATTCACCGAATGCAGTATTTAAATTTCGGAATCGTCTTTCTTCTTTCTTTTTTCCCTTTCTTTCTTTTCTTCTAAGTAATTGGAGAAACTAAGACTAACAATTGCAAGTAATTAATACGATAATTCGCATATCAACCCTTGCACCTTGATATAATCGTCGCAGAATTATTTTTCGATGTTTTTTGATTCATCGAATGTTGGCTCGTCGATGGTTCGCTGAAACCAAAATTCTCGACTACTTTCGACGTCGGTAGTTTCTATGGTGAAAACACGTTGAAATATTTTTATCGAACCATTCCCCTCCCCGTTCCGTCTCGATTATCCTTTCACCTGCACGCTTGTCTATACAGCCTATCCGGCCACTTTGTTCTTTCTTGTGAAGCGGAGGGCCGTTAAAAATTAAGTAATCGAATAAACGCGACTCACCCATCAGGGATGAACGGTGAAACTCGCTCGTACGAGCAATACTAATTAACCGAGACATCGGAAGCGAATTTCCACACTCCCCCACCTGCGTCGCCCCTAGGTCTACCCAGGGGGGCTGCACAAGAACCGGGCGTTACCCGCTTAACAGTGGAAAATTGCCAATTTTCCCGATAATGAAAATTCTCCAGTCGCGGTTAATTCAATTCCCTTAATTTCTTCGCATTGAAGCCAGCCGCGAAGATTACGATTGCAATCGCGAAAGGGGATTTCGATGGTTTAGGCTCCGAATTATTCGAGGATCGGTAATACGGTGCGATAAAATGCATCGATAATCTGCATCTCGAGTATGCGATTAAATAATCAATTGATCCTGTTAAGTTTTACAACAATTCGCGTAATTTGTTTGGTCAGTTTTCCGAACGGTTTGAGACTTCATCGTGAGAATAAAAAGTTACTTTTTTAAACACCAAAGACAATTTATTTTCTATATTTTCAGCGTCTCCCCGCCCTTTTACGTGTCACTGTGTATCGTTTTAAACCGAACTCATTCAGGAGTGCGTTTACTTTGAAGAAAAATACAATTATACCTAGTGGAGTTATTGTGCATTCGATAAATACGATGAACGTAGAGTCGAAGTCGTTTCATTTTCGTAAGCGTTTAAAACGCGTTGCTCTAATTTGAAAAAGGCAACAATGGCGTCGTTACATTTAACGTTACGAACGAAATAATTCTCTGCTTGTAAACAGCGTACATTAAGCACGTTTGATAGGTTTGATAATTAGCAGTCCTGACGGTCCGTATAATAAATTCTACCGAAGAAATTTTCCGAGAAAGGACTCGGATTATCGTATGACGTATATTGGTGTTATCGTACAACATGGTAGATCTAATAACGCGTATTGTCCCATTCTTCCAATATCTACTTATTATCTTCGGATTTGATGCAGTGAAATAAGCGAAATAAGCGAAATAAGCGAAATAAGCGAAATAAGCGAAATGAGCGAAATAAAGAAAATTGACTAGTTTGAAATATCTCCTTAGATCGGATTAAACGAAAGATCGAGAAATTACGGAAATAAAAAGTAGGAAATACTTGGACTGCAAAGCTGAAAATAACTTTTATTCGCCGATAGGCGCTATCGCTGACAGGTATTTATCAACCTCGAACGTTCGCGATGAAACACAATAGATGGAAGAAACTCGTACGATGGAGAAAAAAAATGTTCCCTCGAAAGGAATGACAGAGGGATTGATACGATCGCGAAACGTTGAACTCTCTTAATTCCTGAGCAAAGAGAAGCGCAGATATTTCGCCATAAATCTCAAGGTAAAATTCCGAAGCGTACGAGCAGCAGCTTCCAAGTTCAAACGGATGACGCTCTTAAGGTTCGACGTGGGGCGCCAGTAAATTTCACCGTTTCGACGAACCACGAGGTTCGCGATGATCCGTGGACTAACAGATTTATTGGTTTGCCCTGATAACGCCGGCCGCGAATCGTGTCGAGGCCTGTGGTACCTCTTTCTTCGCCTCAAACGGAATCCGATTTACGACCGTTTCGATAAGGAAACGCTAACGCGATACGCGGAATCATCGCTACTTCTGATGTTACGACAACCGTGGATATTCCGAAAATTCTCTACCATCTTCTCCCTCGTCGCTCGAATCGTTGATCCTTCAAAATTATTCCTATCGCATATATTTTATTTTACTATCTCGGTATGGTTAAAACTATCCTTATCGGTATTCTTAATATCGCTATTCTTAGAGAAAGATGTAATTTTCTCGAAACGAAAAATTATTTTTAATTAGTAACGATATAAAAATCCGACGCTACTTATTGTACAACGTAATAGCGGTAGATGTCGAGAATGAAGCAAAGAAATGCAACGAAGCATACGAGAAAAGTGGCATTCGACGAATATCGTATAACGCAACGATGGAATTCGAAAAATGGAAATATTGGGTAATGTCGGAAAAAGAAGAAATAAAAATTTATAATAATTCGACGTTACGTTAATTTTTGCAATGGTCTTTGAAATTAGAAGACTCTTTTGTGCATTACGTTGCCGAAAAAGATAGACAAAGTAATAGAAATAGGCGTTGGAAAAATTTGTCGAAAATGTTTATATCGTTCGAAATAGGAAACAGGAAAGGATGTGAACGCGTAGCATCAAATACGCGCACAGCTTTGATCGGTTTTTACGTTATTCGCTCGCAAAAATCGTTGAAATCGTTTGGAGCGAAAGGAAATTATCTTTTGGTCCAAACGCATTGGTTAAAGGTATTATCGCGTTTGCGTTTCGAATAAAATTGGAGAAAAACTTTTATAACGTCTAAGTATCGATGATCGGTATAATAAACGCACGTAGAGCGATCGTTGCAACGAAAAGTATTAGAAAAAGGGTAGAATTAGCGAAAGATGGTAGCGAAAGAAAGTTGATTACACCAGCCATGGACACGAGTTACATTTTGCTGCATTTTACTCGTTAATATTATTTCCTGTCTATTCGTTATCGTTATTCTATTCGGTTCTGTACACAAAGCGTTTGACTTAATAGTCGATAATTCGCTATAAATTCCGCTTGGTCGATAAAACGTTTACGCAATGCCCGTGAATCGAGGAAGATTAATTTGATTTTAATCAAAGCGAAATGCGTCGAACTAACCGGGAATAATAACGTTCCTAACGAGAGACGCGGTGTTAACGAAATTGGAATTTTCCGTATGCCAAGAAATCTTTCATTCGCGTGGATCGTAATCGGTGCTAAGCGTTACAAACAGCGATTTAGACCCGTTAATTAGCATTGTCGGCGATTTGCAAATTTCCGTATAAACTGTCTATAACGCGTTCGCGATTCCGCGAGCGCGAGGAATTGCTTCGTGTTATCGGAGTTTAGAAATCGAACGCGATTTTCGATTACGCGAATATGTTTAACGCGGGATGTGGTTCGATTCGAGTGGCCGAGAAAAAAAGAAAAAAAAACGATCGGCAATACGTTAGAATTAGACGAAAGAGGTTGGTGCAAAGACGCAACGCGTGCCGCGGCTCCGTTCCCACAGAAATTTCGTGCCGCGAATTGGCCGAGAGTTCATCGCTGCCACCGCAATCCCCGAAGGACGGCGCGCCTTTTACCGAAAGAATTTTAACTCGACACAGTCACGTAGCCGAACGACGCCGCGTCGCGATCCATAGGCGCGGGAAACTTCAAAAAGGCCTCTGAGGAGACAGGCTGATTACTCGATGAGAATACGAGCGTTTCTCGGTACCCTTTCCTGTTTGTTGCTCTCCGCGCTCCTTTTCCCCCACCCGGCCAACCTTTTCCTCGAAACAATGAACCATGCAGAAAGATAGAGAGAGAGAGAGAGAGAGAGAGAGAGAGAGAGAGAGGGAACTTTGCTCGCCATCCTTAACCCTTTTCCTATTTTCCTGCACGACGACCGATATTTAAAGACACTTTTGCGTACCCCGCCCTACGATTATTGGGGCTATACGTTCGAAACGCGGATAAAATCGATACGCATCCTCCGCGTGGATGATATCGAAACGCTGCTTTCCGCATTCGTTTCCCGTCACCCTAATTATACTTGCTTGCCCCGGTATAGCCGCTACCTCGTATTCCACCAGCTGCAACCCCGGGATCGCGCCACGCGTACGCGTGTTCGGCGTTCGGAAAGTTGGAACTCGAGTTTCGTTGCATCGATCGGCGATGCTTAAAACCAAAGTGGAACCGAACGGAATCGATTGGAGGGGAATTGGAAACGGGGATACTCCGTAACGAAATTACACGCTGGTCGCGATTAACGTACACGATCGCTGCCATAAGGTGATTCGCGCGGCGAGAACTTGGGACGCTGAAAAGATCGTGTTTGTTCCTTTTGCCTGGAATCTCGAGTCGCGGGCGGTACGACATCAAACGCGTTTATCCCTACGAAGTCACCCCATCGCGCACGATTCGCTGCTACTGCAAGGCGACCGAACAGGTTAAACGATAAAATCGTCCGGAGGTCTTTTGAGAAATGGATTTCTAATGATTGATAAAGATAATTAACCGAGTACGGTACGGGCACCCGACTGCCGCATCTCGGCAACCCTTTGATTCCACCCGACGCACCCCGCTCTTCAGCCTCCGTAGTCGTGGTCCCGTGCTTTGAAATCTCACCGGCAGAAGCGATTTTCCGACCCATCCCTCCCTCTCAAATCCCCGCGGACTATCCAGTTTCTTGGTCGTTGGCGCGCGCTTCTTTCGACAAGAAAATTCGAGTCTCGGAAGTTTCGCTCGATACGCGGCTGTTATGCCGATCGTTGCTCGGGCACTCGCGATAGCGTCGCCATCGATCAGGGGGTTGTTCGCTTCTTTAAATTTAAACGCGTTCCAACGCGTTTTACCACCAACGCCATTTCCAAATACCCATTTCCAAATATCGCTCAATTACGCGCTCGTAGAAAATTTGTTTAAATATCGGACGAGATTAACGATCGAACTTTTTAAAGGCGGTAAGTCTCGGTAAAGGAATTTCTAGCAAATTTTCTTTTGCACTCGGGTAATATTCGTTCCTAGACGCCATTCCATTGCGTGTCATCTCGAGCACTATGAAAAGTGAACGGGTAGCTTTTAACGAGACCCGGCAAAGCTATCTCTCGATCCTTTTACCCTTTCAATCGGGCAAATCGGGGAAAGCTGTCGAACGTGGATAACCGAGACACGTTAGGGAAAAGGGAAAAAATCACGGGCGTTCGAAGGAGAGGAAACTTCGTATGGAACGGCTGCAACAAACAGCAGCGTGACGCGGAACGAAAAAGAAAGAAAGCTAACGAGAGTTTGCACGACCCGAGTTCGATTCACCGAAAGTTGCACGCGAATCGAGAAAAACTTCTAACGGACGGGGTGGATCGTTGGTCGGATATCGTCGGGGCGGTGGTGGGGGTGAAAATAAGCGATAATGCGGCAGCTTTACTTAGCTAATTAGGACTCTCTCCCTTTCTCCCACATTCTCCGTCCGTCCGGTCCTCGTTTTCTCGCTTCTCTCTCTCTCTCTCTCTCTCGGCTATCCTCACTGGCATCGGCCCGCACCACGTCGCTCTCCTTTCATCGCGAGCATTAATTCATTTAGATATTATTTTGCGAGCCGGGCATTAACATTCTCGATGAAATTAATTAAATCACTCTCCGGTCCAGCGGCATTCGTCTCGTCCATCCCTACTGCACCACCACCCAGTCACCCACTCGACCAGCCCCGTCTCTACCTATCCGCCAACCTTCATCGCCACCCCGTCTCGGTTCTTTTCGGTGCTCGTGCCGGTAGAGAGCGAGGCACGCATGCGGAGACGAAGCGAATTCGAGACGAGAGAAAGGGTGGATTTTCGGAGGATTCACGGTGCGACGACGGTGAGGGGAGATCCGAGTAGAAAGGCAGCGGGCGCCGGGAAAGGGGTTAATGCAAAGGTCCAGGATAATTACCCACATGGCTGGCAATGCGTATTTCACTTTGATCAAGTCTGTGTTTTTCTTCGTTCGCCTATCAGACCTCCCACCTCTTCCTCCTCCGCCTCCTCTGCCTCCTCTGCCTCCACTGCCTCCTCTGCCTCCTCCACCGACCTCTTTCCACCCTCCACGCCGCCGGCTGCCCGTTCTTTCCTTGCTGCCTGCGAGACCGCCACCCTTACATCGTCACCACCGGCTAGCCTGCTGATGGCTAGGTAACCGTCCTTTTGTCTTTGCCCGGCCACGTTTTAATTATTTTAAAGCTGGCCCGCGAGCGTCTAATTTCCGTCCTCCACCCGCTCCTGTGTTTTACAAAAAATTCCCCAAGAACCGGAACAGAGAAGAGGAAAAAGTCCCGCGACGCGAGCTTTCCGTTCCAGTGAAACTGGAGTACCAGCAGGGGAACGCGCGAATAACGAGTACGGATTCGAGTTTTCCGCGTGGAAAATTTGTCGGATAGGTAAAGGTTGTGCACCGGTACCTTCTATACGGGTTGGTTAAAGAGTTTTCATCGGATTCGAAGGGCAGCAGCCTCTGTCATTCGCCCATTCGTAAACCGTTCGCTTTCCTTCGAAATCGAAAATCCCGGTAATCCCGATTCGAACTTGCGTCGCTCTTATCTCTCGTTTTTCCACCACCATTCCTCGCTCACGATCATTTTTCTCCCGTGTCGTTATATAACGAATACTCGGAGAATCGAATTAACGGTGACTAAAGCTACAGATACTCGCCGCGACGATCTTCATTTATAGCGAGATAATTTTCGAGCACGTGCTTCGCGGCATTAGCTTTGCGCCAATAAATTTCAACGAAGAAGCACGTCGAGTAGATTCAACGTTTTTCCTTTTTCCAAGTTAACGAAATTTCCGACAGCCACGCTCTAAATGCGTCTTTTCTATTTTTTGGGACTTTTTCTTTGCTTCGCGGAATAATACCCTTACGAATAACTATTATTCCATATGTACGAGGATAACGAGCCGCGTCGGTTAACGCGATAAAAAATATACGATTCTATCGCGATGTCCTCGTTCGACCTTCCGTGCGTAAAACCTCCCGATCGCATTTTCTTCCATCGAATCGTAACTTCCCGCGAGATACGTACGTGTTTGCAAGGATAGATAGAGATTCGACACCTCGCGAATCGCCAAAGTGTAGGATTCATCGGCAAAATACGTCGAGAGCAGGGAATAAAAACATTTCTTAAACACGATGCGCATCGTTTAACTACGCGCAGCGTTTAAGCTACGAATTATCGCGATAATCGTCGTCTCTCGAGACAGGAAACGCCAGGGCAACGAGCAGAAATCCGAGAAGCCTCTATTCACTGGAATCCTTCTCTCTCTCTCTCTCTCTCTCCCTCTCTCTCTCTCTCTCTCTCTCTCTATCTCTCTCTCGACCAACCAATCGAACGAGCCAACTGTCCCTTGAAAGTGCAACAAAAACTCTCTCCAAGTCTTTCCCCTGCCTTGCTGCTGAAGATCGACATAACGCATCGGAATTAATTAAATCTCGTTTCCTCGAGCAGCCGGCCAGGCAGCGCGAGCGCGCCTAATTTATTAAGTCCGTGCCGCTAATGATTCGCGAGATCCAATAATTAGGTTCGTTATCACTATTATCAAGGCAAGATAAAGGAGTCCCGGCAGCCGGAGACGACTCGAAGAATGCGACCGCGGTAATTAATGCAACGGCATATAATAAATATCGAGTGCAGGCCCCGTTCCGCGTCCCAGCTTTCCCGTTAAATTGAATTCGCTATAGCGAGCCGGCGCCAATATGCTCGCCTTCTACCCCCTGCCCGCCTCCCATCCCCCTCAGCGTCGCCGATGCCAACCCTCTTTCTAAGTACCCTTTGGCTCGAAGCGACAAACAAGCTCGATACGAAATGAAAATCAAATGAAGATTAAGGCCTGACTTATAATGAGAAGATTGCCTCCGGGGTGGGGGCCCAAGGGTGATTACCGAGAGACTCTTTTCATCGGGGATTTCGTTCGTTCACCGTGATTTGTTTTCTTTTCCTTTTTCGTTTCGTTTTCTTTTTCTCCTTACTCTTTTCTCTCTCTCTCTCTCTCTCTCTCTCTCTCTCTCTCTCTCTCTCTATTTCTTCCTTTATAATTTATCTCCGTGATCGAACTCTGTAACGCCAGAGTTTCCATAGCTTCTCGATCGACGTTATCGAGATTGTTTAAATATCCCATTCTATTCGTTTGGAATAGTTTCAGTGCCATTGTAGCGATCTACGCTGAAATGGAACAATTTTTCTCCGAGCTTAATTCCTACTTATTTGTCCGAGACGTTTATTCTTCGAGACGTCCGATTCTCGAGTTACGTGATGTTTAATCAA
>NW_016915754.1:497744-509162 GCF_001483705.2 Eufriesea mexicana | reverse complement strand
AATCATTGCGAATATTCGAAATTAATTACGACGAACTCGTTGAATCTTGATCGATCGCGAACCAAATTTTGTCTCGTGGAAAAAATATCTTAATTCGTGCGATACGATGAAAAAATTTGGCCGTATCGATTTTAACTATATTACGGCGATTCCGATATTACGATATTAACGCGAATATTGATTTAACTGGGAACAATAGACCAGGCTTTAAAAAAATTAACGATATTTTGCATTAAGCATTATCACGATAATAGACCGCTTTAATGAATTTGTCCGAAAAAGAACTTAATTGAACGACATACGAGGATATTATCATCACCGTGGATTTCTCAGCTTTGTAAATACCATTTTTTAACCAATTTCAATTCTAATTTCGCGTAAACTTTATGGAACAAGGAAATCAATTTGTACAATTTCGACTTACAACGAAAAATCTCATACTCTGGAACGATAAACCGAATAACTTTTTCTCGCAAAGATTATTTTGTTCTTCGTTATATATGAAATTATAGAAATTTCTACCGAGGGAATAGGATAGTAATTTACTCCAGGTTACAACGTTATTTTTGTATTACAAATTTCGCATCGATAATTGCAATTGCGTTAACGTTAATACTACGCGTTTGGATCGAAATTTCTTTGCGCGTTACGAATGTTGTAACAAAACGTATGCAATTTTTATATCTGTCGTAACGACTAGATGTCCAAAATCACCGGGCTCGAGCTAAATTTTCTACCGAACCCTTTCTCCATCCCACCAGGAGCAGCAGATTTTCATCCGAAAAATAATAATCATCCTCCACGTGAAATAGAAAAGAACAAACTCAGCTTTCGAACTCACCCTCGTGACGAAATTCGAGCTCAGGCGTATTCATAGCCCTTCCTCCCTCTCTACCCTTGGCGATCCGTAGCTTCTGAAACCGAACTCATCGTTTTTTCAGCAAAGGAATGCAAAAAGAGCGAAGGATCGTAGCGCGAGACGACGACAACGACACCGACGACGACGACGACGACATTCTTTTTGGAAGGAAATCTCCCGCACAATTTGGCTCTAGGCTGAAAGAGGGTCTTGTTCGCGAATAATACCAACCGCTCATTGTTCTAATTATTCGTGCATGCGATTAACGCGTGTGCGACAAATATGCGGTGTTCTCGCGGGAAGAAAAGGGGTGAAGGGACCGGCGGTACTCCCACACGGGGCACAAGGGGTACAAAGCGTGTCAACCGGGTACAATGCGCGCCATCTGACACTCAATTAACGAGTTAATGCGGTACCATTGATAATTAAACAAATACGCGCGGTTTTTTGCCTGACGAGCCACTGGCATCCGCTTTTGGTAGCGGGAATAAGTCTGCACGACCGGGGGTGTATTCAGCTTGCTGCGCGACCACGCTTTTAGGGCATTTGCGTTTATTGCTAATTATTGAAAATGAAATATACAAATTTTTCGCATACGTTCCTTCCATGACTATTTCAGATTCGATTTCGGATCGTAATTTCGTCGAGAATAATTACGATGTAGCATCGAAAATGTTTTCGCGATTAAAATTAAAAAATAACGTTGCTATTTTCTATGATTGTCGAATGAAAAATCTACTTTTCACAGAATTGTAAGGAAACGACGATATATTAAGTCATCGGAACGCGAATAGAAATCAAAATTTCAAACGAGAAAAAATGGATAGTGGTAATGTTGTATGCTAAATATAAATTATATCGAATCGGAAAATAAAAATTAACGAAAATTTATTTTACTTCTACTATCTCTATTGTATACGTATAAAATTTGCATACAACGATAACAACGCGATATAGCAAGTTTATAATGGACGCAATAATATAACAGACGTTTAACGAGAAAATTAATCAAGGTAAATATTTTTGGCGCAAAATATATTCAAAATAGTTTTACGAGGTTCCCATGAAAACGAAGAACAAAAGTAAATGAGCTTTAATCGACTAATTAATGTCTCTAATGAGCAAATATAAATTATAATTTACCGTAGGAATAAGTTTAAGCGTGTCAAAGATTTCGAGCATGCTTTATTGCCGCGCTTCCCTAGTTTGAAATATTTCTAATCGCGAAAACGTACAAAGTAAGAATCGATTGATCAAATTTTTTGTATTACTCGATCAACTTATTTCTATTAATTATAAACACATACGTAACTATGCGGTTATGTGTTCACTTTTTCTCGTCATTCTGGCAACACCTTAAATTAATTAAAACTGACAGAGATATATCCAAGGGACTTAATCTACCTCCCATCGCTAATCCGTAGGTTAGATTAACCATCGCGTACAACTGAAACAAACTGCTCCACTATCTGGCATAATTTCAACTTCGAAACGTCTCAAATCGAGCATAATGAAAGAGACGAAGAAAAATGAAATTACGTAAACCTGTTCCCCTGCCAAATTCCACCGATGTACATAATTTCTCTCTAGCACTCGGTGGAAAACGATCGAAACGATGATTCGTATGGTTATCGTAATTCGGAAACGTAATTGAAAATTTCGAAAATCGTAATAAACTTGCAGCTGGTTGTACCCGTGGCAAATAACACGCCAAAGAATTGTACCGCGCGACCGATTATTATACTACCGGAAACGGATGTGTGAAACATAGGAGGGGGGTAATGAACGTCGCGTTTCTTGTCGCGAAGAATAGAGAGCCGAAAGCGAGCATCGAGAGACTTGGAAATAGAAAAGCACGGTTTGCATTCGTGGTGACGAGCGCGAGATAAACGGCAGAAATGAATCGTTTGAAAATTTCCAATCCGTTAACGATTCGAAAGCAAATCGAATCGAATTAGGTAGCTATAAATACTCGATCGTTTTTCAATGGAAATCTCATAGGATGTTGTGTCTCGAGGTGTTTCGGTTACGAAAACAGCTGGTAGCTAGAATCGATAGGGCGATCGAAATATTCGGATCGCGGATCGAATGTTTCAGTGGACCGTAAACACATCTTTATGAATATACACCAGATCCGACGTGCCAGCGTGTTATGTCTTTGTCGCAAACGATATCGTATCGCGTTTACTTATCAACTTCGATACCACTATCGACTCGAATTGTTCTCGATGCTGCCAGCCATTCCACCGGAAGTTTGCTACTGTTCCTCTTTCCTTTTCTGCAGCTTTTCCACCGAACGCGAATCTTCGCTAAAAACCAACGTGATTTTTTTCTCAGCGACATTAATTATTCGACCATATCGTAATTATATTTTACACGATTTTACACGATTTCTTCTTTAATTTTAATATAAGAAGGACAACACTTTTTATAATTTCGATTCCACGATAGTACGCGTCTTACTACTAGCTACGCGAATCCATTATTACTCGAGAACTCGAAAAAATTGACAAGGGCTGTTTTTCATTCGGTTGAAAAACCAAGGTTTAATTTATTATATAAAATTGGAAGAAAAATTGAGAAATACGATAATGGAAACTTCGAACGATATAAATACTTTGAAAAATTATACGGAGTGCAGCGTTATCGAGTTGATGTTCACCTGCAGATTTAGGAAATCTGCAGCGGTAACGTCGATTATCAAGCGTGGAAGAATTTTAAGTAATGCAATTCTCGTAGAAATACGTTGTTCATTTTTACGCTATTTTACTCATATGTTACGCAATATCTTCGACTTCTTTTCCGTTTTACCTTGACTTCGTTTGTAGCGTAATTCTATTTAATGCTTCTTCGTTCGCTTTCATATCCTTGTTGCCCGTGAATTTGCGATCTTTAACGATATTCGTATCGTTCCTATGACGTAAAGGATATTTTAAAGAAACGAATAAAATAATTTTGGTTGCACAAGAACTACAGACATAAGGTAATAGCGTAACGCGAAAACTGCTAAATTGCTATTACCATCGAATTTACCATAGAATTTACCATCGAATTGGTAAAAAAATTAAGAGCTAGAATTCCGAAACGGAAACGTCGCTAATGTTCGATACGTTCCAGGAACGGCTAGGAATCCCTGGCGATAGGTGGTACTCATGGTGGCAGGAACCCTCTGCTCGTTATCGAGTCAAAGTGACACCCAAACACCGCGGAAACAACATCAAACAACATGCCAGCCAATCTTCTCTCGGCGTAAACACTTTTGAGTATTGTTTTCCTACCTCGAAATTATCTCGTGATGTGGTGTCTTGCAAAAAGTGATCCTTGTGAGAGAGTTAACGATTAGAATCGATAGTTTCAAATTCTTACATGCTATTCTTTCGTAAATTCCCCTTAAATTTACCCTTTTCCCAATTCTTCGTTGTCCCTTTCGAATTAAGACGAGTTTTCTAATACGAGAAACAACTAAGTTTTCACTGTAAAATAAAATACTCGTTCTTCACGCGTTAAATTAAAGCGTGGACTATTATACCGAATAAATTAGAAAAAGGAAACGTGTAAGAATTTGTCTAACTAGCGGAAACTTGTTGTCGTAGTGACGCTACGCTTAATATTAGCAAAAATAGATATAAATGCAGTCCAATTATCACGCGGTATTTCTGTAATATTTGTAACGCGATTGAAATTTTTGATTGGTTCAGAGGTACACAGAGAAGGTTGGATTACAAACGACGCGAAATTTTTGCGAGGGGATAAAGAACGTTCGGTCGTTTCGGTTGGTCGGTAAATAGAAATTTGACAGGGTCCGTGTTAGTGCACTTGACTCGTGTCAGTGGTTTTCACCCTCCTCCCCTTTCTTGTCCCACGATTCGTTGAAACAAACCTTTCCCCGCTTCTGTCGCGACCACACGCAGCTCGTAAGAATTTTTTCCAATTCCTTCCGTAAGCAGTTATTTTTCCGATGTCTTCCACTACGACGTATAATGGTCAGGTGTAATTACAATGTACAATTAAAAACATACTCGCAACGATATAACACGATATTATCCCGACAGACGTCGGTACTATTTTCTACTTAGTAATAATACTTTATCCAGAATTCCAATGGCATAATTTTTCAAAATTAGAGAAGAAACGAAGTATTCTTTACACAATCGTTTTTACTAAGGCAACGATTTTAACTGGTTAAGTTTAAACGAAATATAATTATAATTGGCATTCGTTTTGAAATTACTAGCAAAATGGTAATTAATATCCATTATAAACTTACTAATTGGAGGAAAATCAGAATCGACAACTTTAAAACGTTTGTATGTTCCGGAGAAACTGACAAGTCGACGGTTCGATGTTGCAGATAAAAACAGATTGCGTGGCTAATTAATCCAGCTTACTCAACGGCAAACACGACGAGCGATAAAGAACAATTTGATCGTAGGTACGCTGTTCGTATCACGTCATCGGTTCTCCCAATTTACCACCGGAGAAACGAGAAATCGTAATACGCGCTTAAAATTAACAGATTCCTCGATAAAAGTTCATAATCGTTAGATTGCTAGTTCGTGTAAAAATCAGTTCGTGTAAAAATCTCGTAAAATATATGTAGTTTTATACAGCTTTTTATGTCGATACAAGAATTATGCCAAAATTCAAATGGTAGAACGTTTACACGTTTTACACGTTTCTACGTTTTATAAATATAATTTTGGATAAAAACGACGAGATTGCAAGATCCAAATGAGATTGAATTCGATGTCCCACGTGTCAGAGATGGCATACGAAGCGTGTGCCGATGCTCCTGAATGTTCAGACAATTACACGTGTAATCGTGGGAAACCATTTTGAGACTTTGTCGCGAAAATTACTTCGCGATTTTTTTTTCATTCTGTCGAATACAAGGTGACACTTTTTCTTTCATATAAAAACAAACGAGAGTTCATTTAAATTCAGCGTATTAACTATGTCGATTACATTCTTCTCTTATTTTGATTTAACACGGTAAGACGAAGTATATTTATTATTCTTTCGCGTTTATTTAAAGAAAATCTTAAGCATCCTTCATTAGGTGAACTTTTCTTACTCGTGTCTTCAAATAATCACGGAAAAACTATATTTATAGTCTTTTTAAACGCAAGAAAAGAAAGGTACGTACGATTTGTATGTTTTTAGAATTAACGCTTTGACTGCCACGCGCATTTTGTATAACACCCTCAGGGGGCCACGACAAAATTGCCATTATTCTTTGGATGTAACGATGAATTATCAAATATTCAAAAATTGGTTGGAATAAAAGAAATGTAAACTAAAAAAATTAGTATTGCCGGACACTGATGATCACCATGGCCCCACTGAGGAGACAAGCGCCGGTCACTGATGACCATCACGGCAGTCAACGCGTCAAGGGCTAAAAATTAAACGATTTTCGCGGAAATAAAATTTTCGGATCGAGTGTTTTACTGCACGGATTAATTACAAGGCGTTGAAAGATTAAGAGCAAAGGTAAAAGTTCAAAGTCTATTCGAAAATTGCAAAGAAAATATTTCACGTTTCGCTGGCAACGTCGTATAAAAATACTCGTCAAGTTTGATCCAAGAAATAGTTGATCGCGATCTAGATATCCTGCGTGGAAGAAGAATGTTCGAGAGAGAGAGCCGATAAAATGTAAGAGAAAAGATTGTTGAGAACACGTAAACACCCCGTAAATTTTGCTAGAAGCTCTCGCAATCCGTTTCGAGGCCCCGGTTGCTCGTGAAATTAATTGTCCGGGTAAACGGCGTTCCTTAAACACGGTAAGAAGCGTCATTACACGTTGCAAGATGGCCGGCTGTCGTCACCGGTCACTTGGGCAACCGCGCGAAATTCGTTTTACTATGAAAACAATGCGATTCTTTCGCCGGCAGCGCAGCTGCGCCGCTAATTGCAAAACGATTATCTCGCAACGCAGTGTGCCGCTAGTTCGAGATTGCTAGCCGACAATACGACGAAAAGTATCATAACGCGCACGCGAAATAGTTCAACGGGAACTCTATAAGCGCTTTTTAGCAAAACGAAATTATAGCGACCAAGTATTTACTGGTAACGTCGCTTCTTTAAATAAGCGTTTATAGCGTAAACATGTCGTTTAGCTTTGTACGGATTCCACATTTCCTTTCTTTCCCTTCTTTTTTCGTTCCAAGCAGTTGCGAACATACAAAAATGTACGTCACTCGACGGGAATCGATATTTCCGTAAATAATATAAAAGTTTACGTTTTCGATCGTAATTTAATAATAAATATCAATTTAAGCGACGTGCCTTCGAATGTCCGTGATTTTGTAAAAGTAAAGGTTACTTGGTAAAATAAGGGGTTAATAAATAAATTTGTTAAGAAAAAAAAAAATATTTTTCGTAATCGTAATGCGCAAGTTAAGAACAAGACTAATTGGTATACGAATTAAACGATTCGTATGGATTATCGAATGTGCGTATATAAAATTTGACGTAAATATAGCAGTACGTGTGAAAGAAGAAAAGAAGAAAAGAAGAGAAAGAGAAAAGAATGGTTTTAATTTTTCGAAATCCGCAATTTCTTTATTTTCCAATTACGTACAAATTTGTTAAAATCCGTCAGAATTGCATAAATCGGCTTATCGAAGGAAAAAGGAAATATTTAAACGAGCAATTATCTCGACGATATTCTCAACGCTAGACCTCCCTGAACAGCAATTAAATTTCGAAACGGCAGTTGAGAAGCTTTCATCGGCATCGGGCGACGCGTCATCGAGGAGCGATCATCGAGACCTCAAACGGTGGCAGACGATCCGAGAAGTTTACGAGAAGAACGTCCGGTAGCAGCTCTCACAGTAGCCCAAAGAGCCGAAACATCTGTTTGACATCCCTGTTTGTCAAGGCGTGACTCGGCACTTACGTCGCTTCCATAGAGAAAAGGGATCCGCTCTGGTCTGCTCGACCAGATCGTCCTCGCGATCGATCTATGAACTGCGAACCATTCGCGTCCAATTGCGCGTGAAAATCGTAAACAATCGCAGACAGATGGCTCCCAAGGTAAATGTTTCTTTCTTTTCTTTATTTTTTTCTTTCTCTCTGTAAATCCCGATACCCTTTCCGCTCTTTGTTTCTTCCCCTTCTCCTCGAGCACCGTCCGACGACAATGATCGAACCGTGATAGAGTAGAATCATTGTCGCGCAATTTACTCCAACATGGACGCGATAGTCTTTGCCAAGAGATTCGTCACTCTGCTAACGTATAATTCTAAGAGTGAAAAAGAGAACAAAGACCAAATGATCGAATGATCTTTACACGCGATATTTCAGGCATGGTTAGAGTTAAAAGATTCGTTTAAGAAAATCGCAAGTATAAAATTTGACAGGAATTATCGATACGTTTCGCGTTGTAACGTATCGCGATATTGCATCGCTGTTATCGATATTACGCACCTCGTCGGTTATTAGAGAAAGTCCTCCTAACTCTGGACAGCACCTAACACCGATATTATGTTCGCGATGCTTCTTAAAAAATGACAATCGATTGTCTCGTCGATCGAGGCGTTAATGGAGACACAAACAAAAGACGAGAAGATCGAGAGACGTTTAAATCTCGTTTGCACGCGCAAATTATTCCATCGATCGGGAAAGAAATTGTATCGCGTAAAGATTCCAAGTGTCGTTTATATCAAACTACTTGGGTCTTTTGTTACGTTCTTCTAAGTGTCTCGCTGTCCCTCGATACAACGGACAATGAAAATTTCAGTCATATTTTATTATATTCCATTACCTTGCGCTAATATTATTATTTCGATTTAAGCGTTTAGTAACGACCATCGACGATACAGGGCAAAACACGGATAACTGAAGAAAAAACTGCACTCGATAAAATATGGAAATCTACGAAGCACTTTATTTAACAGGGTAACGTTTTTAAAACAAGGAGAAGAAATTACACCGTAACCTAAAGTAGGCCGATTGACCAAAACTTTCACTTTGGAGTACAAAGATCAACCTACTGAAAGACGTTACCGTTTTTCGTGATGAGCGCGGTAGATTACGAGAAATTAAGCCAACGGGAGAATAAATAACGGATAATGGAAGAGAATAAGACAAGTTTTGTATATGCCTATTGTTGGCTATTTACGATATGGCTGCTATCGCGGATATTCGATCGTTACTTGAAAATATTCCAAATGCATTCGGAGATATAGATGAACAATGCAAACAAAATTCTTGGTAACTATTCAACTAGGACCCAGTTAGACCCAGTTAGAGGAACAGACGTAAACGCATACGGTTAATTGTAAATTAAGTAAGCTAACTGTAAGAATAGAATGTAAGAATAGAATTAACGGAAGATTAAAAGTACACGTTTATTTTGAAGATCGTTAAACCTAATATTTTTATTTGTACAATCGAAAGTCTTTGTCTGGTACACTGACGAAAATGGATTTCCATTGTGTTCCACTGGCGCGGATCACTTGTTGCTTGATCCCCGTGTGGGTCAGAGCGTGATATCGTTCGTAGGGTAGCGTTCGTGGTAGTGAAAATTGCGTAGGGTACTCGAGTAATTTCCGATCGTATTTCGTTCCGAGTAACTTGTTTTCGATAAAAGAAACGAAAACGTTCGTTCCAGTACTACGTTCCGCGATTAGCTATAACTTTGCATTATTTCGAGAGCCGTCGTGTAAACGCGTAAGACGAGAAAAGAAAAAACTGAGCGACAAAATGGCTACGTGCCACATGTATGGCGAAAGTTGCGTAAACACTTCGACGTAAAGAAGAAAATTTTCATTTTTTCAAACGCAAAGAGATGTATATACCTTCTTAAAAATAGGAGTTAAATATCGATAGATCGAACATCGAATTTCGTCAATTTTCCGTAATTTTGTTTAAATTCGGAAACTCGCGTCAAATTTCTCAACGATCGAATTATTTTATTTCGTTGTCGTTGTTTACCGTATTTGTTCGAAAAATATTACGGTTATACGCGTTTGCTTAAAAATGGTAGCAATAATTTAACAAGCGCAATGCTCGTTGTTACATAATCTTTAACGAGCATTTTGTTCGATGCTTCGTTCCGTTAAATAAACAGGATTAAACGTTGTTACCGTCTTAATTTATACGTACCTACGATTATTTATTAATATGGATAAAAGACTGTTCGCTTAAACCATTTAACATTCGATGAAGATATGCAGCCCAATTGTTGGCAGTCGCGTATTATTCAGAGTTCGCGTTATTCTCTCCGAGTAGTTTCGCTATCTCGAGTAACACTAGTTCGATATATCGAACGAGAATTTTGTCGTTTAAACGATTTATTGCTTTTTATCGAAATAAAAGCTGTCCAGGATTGCTCGGTATCGCAGCAGGGGCTTCATAAAAATATTTTTAGACGATTCCCGGCCAGGGAGAAAATGTTAGGGAACCAGCCCGATCGGTACAAGCAACACGTGCAGTCAATAGGTCTCGAAAAATACGAGTATCGAATTTTTGGAACCGAAAATTAAGACCACGCGCGTTGTATTTTATGCTTCCTTTCCTTCGAACGCGCTCTTCCTGTCGTTTATTTTCCACGATTGAAACGTCGCGACAAAAAATCTCGATAATTTGGAAACAAATTTTAACCTGTCTCAAATGACGACCGATTCGCTATTTTCCTATCAGGAATTTATAGAAGCAAAAATATTGAACAATAATAATGCTATTTTCTACGATTCTTTTAATTATCCTTTACAGATCTTATTAAACGCAACGATTTTCTTTTTCGTTAAATATGCGAGGAAAAATTGAACCGATCAATGGACAATTTGCGAAAGTACGATAATAGAGAAAAGATGAAAAAGATGGACAAAGATGCAGTGGATCGTATGGAAGAAAAGTAAATGTTCGAAGGTGGCCCGCGTAAACCTCGGAAACTCGTAAACTAAGCGGACGCTTCGATACCCTTCCATTAGTTTCATTCTTGCACCGATGGGACAATCAGCGTAACGTCCTCGAAACCGAGAGTCATCGATCACGATTATTACGAACCGATTCGGTCCGCGTCGGTCCACCCCCGGGTGCAAGGCCGTTCGCTTAGCCGGGCGAAAAAGTGGCAGCGATCCGCCACGACTCCCCGGAAGTTGTCTCACGGGTTGCCCGCAGCCTGCCGCGATTTCGAACACGTCGAGTCTCCGATCCGTGCCCCATCTGAAGCCTCCCACCCGCCGCCGCTCCCCCCACTTGCCGCACTTGCCGACACTCGCCGCCACTCGCCGCCACTCGCCGCCACTCGCCGCCGAGAACCGCATTCAGCAGCCGGCTCCGAGTTTCCCGCGGTCAATACTTTCACGGCTGGATATAAAACGCTCGCGATAAACGTATCGAGATAAAGCGGCGCGCTATCATTGGCCAGGCCCCTCCGCTCTCGCCCGCCGCCCCTTTCGCTGCTCTGCGCTCAAGAATCCCGTATTTGTCCGGCGCGGGTCGCGAATTGCAGGAGAAAGAGCTACTACCTTCGTCGGCGAACTGGCAAAGGAGAAAGAAAGAAAGAAAGAAAGAAAGAAAGAAAGAAAGAAAGAAAGAAAGAAAGAAGG
>NW_016915754.1:477763-497715 GCF_001483705.2 Eufriesea mexicana | reverse complement strand
GGGAAAGAGAGATACGGTTAGCAAAGGAGAATACGGGATAGATAGAGCGAGCAGGAGTAAAGGACGGAGGGAATCGTGTCTTTCTCACGTTTCCCTCACCTCCCTCGATCGTCTTGGACTCGATCCGAGTTCGATGCCTCAGCGCTACGGCGAGGAAGGGCGGAGGCGGGCGACAGAGTATGGGCGGGGGCGGAGGGGAGAGGGAAAGTCGGGCGAAAAAGAGAGAGAAAGATGGAGCGAGGATCCGCGGCACCGCCCCCTTTTTTAACCACGCCTACTCTCGATATAATATTATATCCACTGTGACCCCCCCCTTCCCGGCCCCTCCCGCGCAACACACCACCCCCCTGCAACGCGTCGAGAGACCTGTCCCGCGGGTTTCTCTACGTGTGCACGGAGAGAAAGAGAGATACGCTTTTATATGGGACGCACACCGGCACGCGAAACGATACAATGCCCACGTTTGACGCGGCGCTCTCCTTCCAGCCTCCTTCCAACCAGGGATACTGCTTGGACATCGCCGCGACGCTTTTCGGCAATCTCATCGAATTTTCCACTAACTTTTCGCTCGTCTAACTACTTTTCTCCCATTCTCCGTCATTTACTATGCGCGAAGAAACGTCTTCCCGATGTTATATCGATGTTTGGTACTGTTTCGGATCGTTAAAGCAGTTCCACCGTACAATTAAGTTTCAATCGTTCGGCAAAATCTACCGATATTTGTCATTCCCGATGAAAATCCACGAGTAGTTGTGTTCCTGAACCTTATACGTTTCTAATTACTCTTTTTCGCTTTAGGTAGGACAAGCAACAAACGTTGCAAACATTTTTCTTTGCTTCGGGAAGACTTGCTCCTCTTTCGATCTGAGAGATAAGAATTAATCATTGCTACGAACAGATTCTCGGTGTCGGTGTCAAAAAAAGGTATTTAAATATCATCGGCGTTATTCTCGATTTTAGCATTGGCAATTAAGAGGCAATTGTTCGATTTAAGTGATTGTTTAGCGCGAATAAAGTTTCCAACGAGATTTTCCGAAATTTTTTTTTAATTCATTCCGAAATTTTTCGGCCTAAACTAATATTTTCCGATATTCCTAACGACGAGGATTCCGGGGTGAGAATTTTACAGTTGCTTCGGATTTTTCTATTCTATTTCCAGTGTTTCTAACGACGTTAACGCGAATCGGAGTGATCGTTGCCGTGGGGAAAATAAAAGTGACGGGATGGACTGTCTCGGGGAAAAAGTGAGAGATCTTAATGCGGGGGTGAGTGTTGTCAGATAGGGCTTTGCTTTTGCAAAGTACGGTGTAAAAGTTCGAAGAAAGTTCAGTCATCGAGGAAAAACCCCTTCTCGCGTCGCCGGCCACTTTTGAATAAGCTAATTTTATAAACGTTTAAGTTATCGTATCCAACAACAGGATAGAGGAGCATTAAATAACGAATGAAGCTAAATTGCAATTTACTATGTCAGAAGTTCGATTATATAATTAGAGGACTGTCTTTTGCGAGACAACGAATTGGCAGCAATTGAGATTTAATTACTCGATTAGTTATTTTAAACTAATAAATAATACGACGGTAATGCTCTTTATTAAATTATTTAATTCGTTAATGGAGCGAAAGCAAGCACGCCGACAGACACTGCATTGTTTTACGTACTTAACTAAACATCGATAAAGAATCAAAATTCGTCTACTTCTTAATTAAGATTTTGAATCTTTTTTTCTTTCAATTTTTCCGCGATAAGGAAATAAACAAAGCGTGGGTAATTTCAAATATTTCTATCTTAAAAAATCACAGATTATTCCAAAGTAATCGAAAGAACGTTCATCGATTTCGAACAAATAAACAAATCGAAATAAACGTCGATATCTTTTTGGAAATTGATCCGGCTTATTTCGTAACGTTGCGTTACCTTCCTTTGATATTCTGAAAAACGCGCTTGAACCAATGCGATGGTTTAACCGTATTCAAACATAAATAAGTTTCGAAAATCTCTTTAAGCTGTCTCTGAAAGATACGAACAGACGGACATCGGGTGATACCTGGGTAAAAAAACATGAAAAAAATATAGAAAAACCTTTCTTTGTACAGGGTTGAGTTTTCGAGAAAATCGAATTTCAAAATTCATTTTCTACTCTTTGTAATTAGTCGAGCACAGCTTTGTTTGCAACGAGGATGACAGTTTTGACGATTCTTCGGTTTTAACCGAAATTATAAAATATCCTTGAAAAAATAATTTCTTGTTTTTTCAATATCGCGTGGATATTATTTGTATACACGATAGGCGACATGTGTCGCGCAACGAATCGCGTATTAGCGATAAAAGCATATGTACGAAGCGAATTTTCAAATTCCATTTTTTCCATTTTTTCAAAGGGCCAAACGAAGAAAGGTATTCTATATTTTTTCATATCATCATACGAGGAGCCACCCGGTGGCCGGCTGTAGGTATCCTTCAGGGACACCAAGTACGTACAATCCTTTGCAAAGACGTAGACTAATTTAATTGAAAGTAAACATAGCGCTGCCGTTGTACGTTGCAGAAAGAGATACGGAAACAGATAAATTTCGCATGGAAAACACGTGAAACGCGTACGAAACATATTCGTTTGATTCGTGGTTGGAGAAGGTGAACGAAATTATCGAGTACGGAAGAGAATGTCCGTTAGAAGGAATTCGTGGAGTACGAAAATTCGAAAATTACAATCGGACCTTTGAGCTCTGCGAGAATACTATCAGGAGAAAGGAGAAATTCACGGAGAGCAGTAGCGAATATCTCCCCATAGCATATTCCATCCGTTGGAAGCAGAAACTCGAGGAGATCGGTCCCTCGGAGATGATCGAAAGCAGAGAGATCGATACGCGAACGCGGTCGATCCTTGAACTGTTCGGTCGGTCTCGTACGTATTAACGCGACGACCTGCTAGGAAACACGTAATTTCGCGTTCTTACCGTGGTGTCATCTGGCCGTGGCAGCAGCTTTACGTAACGCCGGGATTCTGTCACGGTATCTGTGCTTGCACTAGTACAATAACGCCGTATCTGCGTTCCCTTTTATTGTCTAAACGATAAGAACGGCAGATTTCCGTGTCGTCTATCGGAATTCCGCCTCGTCGGCGATTAATCGATCCCCGGCCGATTGTCTACGGCACATATTGCAACTTGTGAATCACTTGGCCCCCCTGTCACTGCCAATCCCGCGTTACATTGTCGCGAGCTTTTTGCGCGTGCTGACAGCCAGCCACGCGTTACATTTTCATTTCGTCACAATGGATTTTCGCGCGAAGAAATCTTCCCATTCGCGCACTTCCTTCGAATTTACGGCAATAGTCGGTATAGAAATCAGCTTCCAAAACCGTCGAATATCCTTTCCATCGCGAAACAAAGCGATTCGATTAAAGAATTATTTCGCGAATTATTTCCTGCCTATACATTCTTTCAGTAATAGAATCGTATTTATTTTTATTTCTACGCGTTACTGATCGTATACAATTTATATTATTATATCGTGGGATTGCGAGCAGGGAAGGACTCTAGCAAAAGGAATTTAGCACAATGTCTGGAGTGCGTGCGGATGGATGGGTAACCACGTGCAACGATTGTACGGATGAGATATTTATGACTGGGTCGAGTACAAGCAACGAACGAAAGTCTGGCAATGCGTCCGAGTGTCTGAAGTACCTGGCCCATCAAGGGCGAGGTTACGTGGCAAATGAGTGATCAACGAAGAGAGCTTGCGCACGAAAAGAGAGAGCGTTAGACTTTAAATAAGGGTGCAAGGACGAGGCAGAAGGCAGAATGCGCGTACTCCAGACGTAGCGTATAGAGGATTCTGTGTTTCACGGTTAGAATCGAGAGAATATTAGCGCAAGATTTTAGTTAAATAAACCTGCTTTGTTATTAAAATGGAGTCGTTGTTTATTAGACGCGCAGATCTCTGTCTGCATAGGATTAATTTAGCAAAAAATCCTACGATATAGTACCTACTTGAACATCAATACGCGATACCGTTTCCGCGTTATCAAAAAAAGTTGAAAATTTTTATTTAGGAAAATTTATAAGAACGTTCTACGAGGACCAACGACGAAGTAGTTTATTTCGAAATATTTTAAGAAATACGTTGACGATATTTCAAAATTATCGCTTGCAATATTTTTCGTACTACGCTATTTCGATAATTTCCACGCTTGCTATTGCAAGAAGAAACAATTGCTTAGTTTCTTTAAAATATTATTCTCGCAAATCTATCGTCGAAAAGCATAATTATTCGAAAAAAGGAAGAATCTTCTTTAATCGTTCGAATAATCACCTTGTAATTCATTCTAATTATTTAATTCCTCGTATCTCTTTTATGCGGATAAACTTGACGATAACGCGATATATCTACGCTCGACGAATTCTACGACGAAGCGAATCGCGAGGAAATTGTAGACGGTGAAACGAAGGAACATGGAGCACGAAAGGAGTGCGAAAGGGAAGAAAAAGGGAAGAAAAAAAAGGAAAGGAAGATGGGGACAAAAAAACCAAAAAGCCGGAATAAGCAGAGAAACCGAGAAACAATCAAACGGCCGATTAAAGGCAGCGTAGTGGTGCAGCCAGCTATCAATAAATCACGAAGCCGAACGCGCGATAATCGCGTTAATCCGGCGCACATCCGGCTGATGGGATTCCGCCCCCCGGTTTGCCTCGTGCAAACACACTCCTGCGTGCGAGCGAGCGAACGAACGAGCGGGGGTGAGTAGCGCGTTCGATTCCTCGTTTTTTTCCAGCCGCGGGGTGGTCGAAAGGGGTCAACCACGCCACGTGGTTTCCACGCGTGATACGAAACACGTTGCGTAAACGATCACCGCGTACAGTAGCCGACAAAAACGCGTAAACATCGTTAGCAGAATAAACGAAACCAGCTTTTTACTTATCGATATCTTACCTGTCTTTAACGATGTATATCGAGCGTACCGACTTTCGATCGAGTCGTAGAGCGGAATAATTCTTAGTCTATAATACGGAATAACGATTTTTACTATTTTTACTACATTTTCCAACATACGTATATATAGTCGAAGGCATATTTCGTGTTATAAACTTGGTTCTTTGGTTAAAATGTGTTTTAAAATTCGTATTCGCGCGTATGATTTCAAGTTCGGCGAGAAAGATCGATCTCGAGATTTCGCTCGTTTCTCTCAGTCGTTGACAAAAAAAAGAAAAAAAAAAAAAAAAAGGAAACGATCATAGATAGAAATGGAAAAATGTTAGATAGATACATCGACGGTTTATAAATATCACGAAATATCGCTTAACGATAATTTTCAAAATCGTGCGAGAATGGAATAATTATACGATATCGGCTCACTCGCGCGTCGATAGAACGCAGTGGTTAACGTCTTGTACATCGTCGATCGTTTATGGAAAAATTACTATCGCGAGATATTATTTGGAAAGGAAAAAAAACGACTCTTAGCGTTGGTATTCTTTAAAGTTTCGACTGCGCGTGCGTATGCGGAATACGCGATAAATTTATGCGCAACGATAAATACCCCGCATACTTGGGAGCGTTCTCGCCAGTTGACAATCGCGATACGCGCGAAACGCATTGGCGCCCCTGACCGGTTTTATGCGCAACGATAAATACCCCGCATACTTGGGAGCGTTCTCGCCAGTTGACAATCGCGATACTCGCGATACGCGCGAAACGCATTGGCGCCCCTGACCGGCAGTCAGTTTCGGAATATCGGCTAGTTCCGGCCGCAACCGCGAGTCACGCCGCCGTTTCCCGTAACCATGGCGCGACGCTCCGTGGACGAGGAAAAAAAGCAGACAGAAGAGGACGAAAGAGACGAAACTCTTCCGTTTCTCGGTTCCACGATCGCGACAATCATCGGCCATAAACACCGAAGGCCTTATCGCCGGCCGATCATCGAGTTATTACGAACTTCCGACACCGATTATCGAGCAGCGATGCTCGTCTTGCGTAATTGTGGGAAAAAAAACTGGGGAAAAAGGGTGGGGAAAGAAACTTGGAAAAAAGGCGGGAAAAAGGAAAGCGATTGCCACGTTGGCCGATCGGCGACAAAGAAATCGTAGAGTCCACATCGGCCGTAGTAGGGGTGAGCGTCGAGGCAAACGTCTTCAAGTTCATGGCTGCGTTTAAAACACCATCTGCGAACGGACGTGGCCTGCAAGCGGCCGGAGGGGGCGGCCAGAGGGGGCGGCCGGAGGGGGCGGCCGTCTGATGCATTCTGACGCGTGATTATGCCACGGAGGTCAGAGAGGATCTATGCCTGACTGCACCTCCGCCATTGCCGGGGCACGATCCAGTACCTTCCACCGCTCCGAAACTCCGCGTTTCTTCTCTTATTTCGGATGTATATAAATATATATATATATATGTATACACATATCGTCGCGGTATACGGGGATTCTCTGCTAATTAACACCTTTTTTTTTTTTATTTTCCGCGTTGCCTCGGAGAAGACGCGAATACTACGGTCGTGTTAGGCCACCGCCGCCGCCGCCGCCACCGGAGTAGATTATTCGTTGCGGATCAACTGGACGTAGGTATGCACGTATATACGGCGCATAGACGGAGTTGCGTGTGGACGTCACGCGTCGCTTGCGCGGCAAACGTCGACGGAAGGTGGTTTACGAGAGCGATGAAACGCGGGAATTTACAACCGCTTCTTGAAAATCGCTGTCGTTTCGACGCCAAACTGTTTTCCGATGCCGCGAGTCTCTCCATTGTTCGAACGAGAACGTTACCCCTTTCTGGCCATCTTGATTATTATCGGTGAGCGGTTATTAAAAAACAATCCGCGGATTCGTCGGATCGGAAGTTATTTCCCGAGCATGCAAACTCCATTTATGCGGCTCGTGCGGGGCTTCCGTTGTAAAAAAAATTCCAACAATCGCCGCTACTCCTCTCGTCGAATTTTCCTAGGTAGCTATGCCGTGGTATTCGTCGTTGAATACAACGGTAACGAATAAAAAACAGGTGTTCCTCTCCTTCTCGACGCTCCGTCAACGTCATCGTCTCGCCGCAGTCTCATAAATTTCTTAATTCACGCTGCAATTAATCCGAGGCGCAAGTGTACCAACTATTTCGAACTTTCGCTTTTATACACCAGGACCAACGGATCTTGGCACAACCTCGCGTTTCGTCATCCGATGCACACGTCCACCGTGTACGAAACATCGCGTATACCTACTTTTTCTAAACACGCGCACCGAATACAAAAGCCAAGGCGCGAGACGGAGGAGGAGAAATTGATCCTTGGTCGATATACGCGAGTAGCGCCTAATTTCGTTCCGTTCCAATTCCTCCTCGAAATTGGCCTATTTTAAAGGGTCCCCGGACCGATTCTCTTAATCACCCCCTCCCCCCCCCCCTTTCCCTGTCCGAAGAGTGGGAACGGGCCGAGGGGGCAGCAAAGATGCGGCGAAGGAAGCCGGCGAGGAGTTGAACCGAAAGGGAAATTATTCAAAGTGAAAAAAGAGGAAATACTTTTGCCGAGCCCTTGACACGGAGGAGCTCAAGTGTGGAAAACCACTTCAAAGCCTCGGGCGCTAATTGGATTTACAACGAGTTAGTCTCTCCGTGGACGAAGTTTCGAGTAGCTGCGGAGTACCGCGTCCCTACGCGTGTACGTGTCTTTTGTGACCGGATGCGTAGTTAAGTCGACCGGCAAGTGAGCCGCCACCGCTTTTCCCGCTTTTCAACGCGATTTTCGCCAAAAGTCCCTCTTTTCCACCGGCAACTTGCATCGGTCGATCGTCTCGGAAACTAAATCCTCGCACGGCGATGTATCGAAAATTACCCTTTTCGTCGTTGATCCGTTCAAATTCGTATTTGAAATCCGCCCACGTTCGAGAAATTTCCCGTCGTAACGAATTTCCAGCGTTCAATGTCGCTTATTAGCGATAATAAGAACTTGCTAAGATACGTACACGCGCGTATTACGTATACGTACGTGCAAGAACGCACAGATCCAAGGAATTCGACTGGAATAGAAAAGCAATTTCAATCGGAATACGCGCGTCGTACGATAAGAGCGATATTCGTACGTCGAGTACGACTAGGAGTAGATAAAAGAAAAGGGGAAAGAAAAGGCGGAAAGGGAGGAGAACGTGGAGAGCGACGTCAGTTTCGGAGACGGTTAATTCGTCGGAAAATGAAATAATATGGTTGGTGGCCGATGAAAAAACACGCAGCCGGGAATTGATTTGTCGCGCGTGGAATTCCTGCGAGGGTTTCACACGCGTGGTTGTTCGGCATCGGGAGGCATGTGCTCCGCAAACCGTGCTACAAAGGCCGCTCCGTAAAACACGAAACGTAAAAAACGAACGGACCGATATATATATATATTATCGTGCGCGGGGGCCATTCAGTTGAAACCAGTTTGTGGGCCAATTTTTTTCCCCCGACACCATACTCTTCTTCTTCTGGCTGACGCACGATTTACATAGATCTCGTCCTGCCGATCTGCATATCGGGTGTCGTTCAAATTAGCTCCGCTCCGAGGGGCCACCTCTTTCTCCCCCTTTCTTTCTACGCTGCGGGAAAAGGGACAACCCCTCCAGGATCACGCGTCACCCGTTGCAGCCCGCCATTGGATGGATTTCTCGTTCCGGTGGTTGCATGAAAACCAGTTAAATCGTCATTTTTCCCGATCGCCAGGTGGAGAGGATACAATTTTAATCGTCGACTTTTGCCTGCTCGATCGTCCACGTCGATTTCCATGAGGATAATTTTTGAGTCTCGCGTATCCCGTCAGTCCCGTCAGTGTAAACGCGCGTTTCTTTGAAAACGTTTGAATCTTTGGGAAAACGAATTTTAACCATGAAACGTAAACTACCTGTTTGATCTCTCGCGCGGCACTCCGAGGGTCTTTCGGTTTTCTCGCGATTTTCGTTCGTTTCGAACGCGTAGAAAAATTCGCCGAAATACATTCGAGATGGTAAAACTTGAACGTTAAAAGAAAAAGTGGAAGAAAATTTTGATTTATCGTCATTTAGTAGCATCTACGATATCCGAAATCGGAAGCTTTGCCGGAATCGCAAAGCTTCCCTGGGCTATGGTTCCAGGTTGAAGGAACGGAATACGCGCGTTTAGTTTGCGTTTTAAAGAGAAGAAAGAAAAAAAATGTTCACGTATATGTATATCTCGCAGCATCTTGTACGGCTATGGAAGTATTCGTATTCCGTACATTTTTTATAACAGCTAAACGTTTACGGTAATTCGACCTTTGGTATACGTATTTCAAGTATATTTTCTAGTCTCTGCGTGATAAGCGGTATCGGAAAATGGGAAAAGCGAGAGACGCGTGGCTAAAAGTGAGCTTTCGAAGAAGACTAGAGTGGAATCGGCGAACGTTAGACGGATTAGCGGAGAGGCAAACAAGGCTAACCGAAATCAATTGGGAGCTCGGATACACTTGGGCTAGGCCGAGATTCGCAACGGTAACGGCAACAATGAGTGCAGGTGATAGGTAATTAGAGCGAGCGTTCGCAACGCATTCAAGGTGAGTCTACTTAATCCTCCCCAGCCGGTCGTTTACAACCGGAAGCAAGCGGTCTGATTCACATTGGCCGAATAATATCTACCACTGTAACCGGCCCCGCGGACGACATTGTATCCGTATTCAAAATATACGGGCACACGTGTTACTCGGCCGCGTTATTTCGAGCGATCCGTTTCCTTCGGGGCTCGACGCGCGTCACTGGCCCTTTTTTCCTCGCGGCACTTGTCTCCCCCTCGAATCGGAGCCACTTCGTTCGTTTTATGCGTTTCGGAAACTGAAAAACAACCACGGCCGAGCGAAGATCCACGCCGTCTCCCGGAAGTTAACGCCACCGCTGAAAGTCGTTAAAGCTTCTGTCCGGTATCGGACCGATTCTTCCACTTCCAGGCGTTTCCCTCTCGATTCCAAACGTTCGGGGGCGAAATTTTACCCAACTTGGGTCGATACAACCACTCGCCAATTTTCTTCTTAATCCACCAAAATATTCGGAGCTACGCGATGTTTCACCGTCCGAATCTCGTAGCAAAGATCGATAATTCTAATCGTTCGTCGATCGTTCTTACGATTCAAAGGATATCGGTATATGCGACACAGAAATATACTTCCTTTCGAATAAATTTCTTCCACGACGAAAAGTAATTTCGTATTAGTTATTTCGGAGTATTCTTCTCCAAATTGAGCCATTACGTAATACTCGAGATAAAGAGACGATGTATCGGAGGTAACGATACGCGTTATTTCAAGATGTCTCGGAAACTACAAACTATTTCAAGGTTCCAGTTTCTACGTACCATTTGCTAAGGAGTTTTTACATTTCTCGACGGACCTCCTTTACGAGAAACGTTAACGGTATCTTAGATTAAAAATATTTATCGATAACGAAACATGAAAGCGCGTTCTATCGCTCACTGTCTGCGTAAACAGTCCAATTGATCGAATTTGAAGGCAGCAAATAAGATGGCAAATCGATAGTCGAAAAAAGAATCGAAGCATTCTGGCGCAAACGAGTAAAGGAAATTCCCTATCGATAAACCTATCGATACAAGCCTTCGAAAGCGATTTCACGAGCATCGATAATGAAAAAGCATATCGGTTATTGAAATATAGGTTCTCCGAGAGATTTCGATTAAAATTCCGCTATAGGGAGCGGAAAAGATGGCGAAGGATAAAGCTCTGAAAGCCTAAATCGGTGAAAGATAAGAAAGGCTTTCGCGCGATAGCCCGTACGCGCGACGAAAGGCGAGTTTGGGAATTACGCGACTAGCGGGAGCATGTGACTCGTAGGATTGCTCGTGGATCGAAAGTATCGTCGCCTAGACGCGAAAAAAGAAAGAGAAGAAGGAGCGGAGAAGCGAGTGGCAGAACAGTTGGAGGGAACAAAAGCAAGCAGTTGCTTTGCTCGCGGCGGGATCCCGTTAAGACAGCCGGATGCGGCTTGTTTTCGCGACGTTTTCGCGGCGCCGCTGGCCGCGCCGAAAGTGCAGAAAACCGTGGCCGCGCGAAAATAGCGGTAACTCGGTATAATGCGATGCAGTAGAGTAGCGGATAGGTTGTTACAGTAATGCGTTCGTATCGCGCGCAACTACGCACATGCGTGTCACGCGTGTCTCTTCTCTGCCGAGCTAGAACAATAGGTTCTCGCGCGACGATGCGGTGGAACAGGCCCCGTACCGCGATCCGAGCGTCCATGGTTTACTCGATGCCTTTGTGGGTTACAAGTGTAATTAAATTTCTGAAGCCTTACCGGGAGAGCCGATCCAGAGAGTTGGGCGCGTAAAAAGGCAAAGGGCATCGGAACGAAAAGAGAAAAGAAAAAGCGGGATTCGCGGGTTAGGTTAGGCTAGGTTAGGTTTCGGAGGCCGGAACCGGCCGCGGTGGAGAAAACGTCGGGTAGGAGGGAAACGAAAATATCTCGGAAGCGATCGGGAATTATTAGCGAGACGGCGTGGCCACGTCGAGAAGAACAAAGTTCGCAGCTCGTAACCGGAAGCACGGTTCAAATGTTACTTATATCCCTTATCAGGATGCGCGGTTCGTTGCGACCCCATGAGACGGTTTGTGGCTCATTGTCCACATCCGAAACGGACGGCGCAAGGCCGTATAAATATCGGGCCAGCGTATCGCGCATGCATATCGCTGGTTTCCCCGCGGCTACTCTCTCTTTTTCCATCCTCGTTTTCTTGGAGTAAACGCTAGCCGAGGTTACAGCGTGCCGCGTAGCTGCTACCACTACCACTGCTAACCCGCTACCGACTCTATCACCTCGCGCACGCGCGCGCCAATGCGCGAATGCGCGAACGAGCGAACGCGCCGAGTAATCGGTACAACTGTGCCGGACCTAGACATGGACAAAGTGGGAAAAAAAGTACCGCTATCGACCAGAGAAATACATTGAACGTTAATTCGAAACTGTTACCAACTGATTTTCAGGATATTATACCGGTAGCCTCCGAATAGAAGGGAAGGCGATATTTACCGAACGCTTCGCGCTAATCGCGACGCGTACCGATTCCAAACGAGCATCGAACAACGCCGCGCGGTATCCGCCGTGAAGGAGGAAAAGATATCGACGGGATATATACGGTAATGGCTGAAAACTCGAGCAGAGGATTGCGTATTTACGGAGAAGGAGGACGGCCGAAGAAAGATCGAAGCGCGATTCGACGTATCCGATATATAGGCGTGTAGCGCGCGCATCCGCGCGCTGGCATTCAGCGCGACCCGATAAGCCGGGTGAAAGAGACAAAGAGCTCGGGAGAAGACGACGGATCGCGAGTGTGCCTCGAATTTCCAGACTTATCGCTCTGTCCATCCGTAGGTCTCTCTAATTTCTCCGCACTCGGTTGCTCGGATTTCTCGCGTTTCTTTCGTTGGTTCGTTGGTTGGTTCCCAACGTTATCATCGTCGGTCTTTACGAGCGCATCTGCATCGGCCCGGAACCGCTCGCGAGGCGAGCACGGCTGAGAGGAGAGAAGAACAGGAAGAAGAAGGGGACGCGAAACGCGGAGCGAAACGTTTGAGCGAAACGTTTGAGCGAAACGCGAAAGAAGAGGAGGAAAAAGAAAGGAAAGGATAGGAGAGTGGGCGGGGAAGCGGGGAAGAGGAGGAGGACGTGCGAACGGCGTTGCTTAATAACCCGTATACCGATTCGCGTATGCTCGCGATCGCGCTGCCGTGTTGGTGGTCGCGCGCACACGTTCACTCGGTAGGAACGCGAGCCGAGTCAACGCGGTTATATAGACGGGATACGCGTCGGCTCGCGAAGACGTCTGGCGTCGGCGCATAATGCGAGCGCGGCTCAGCCGCGCAACGCGCGCACGTAATTTCGTCGATTCTAATTGCGACGAGTTACAATTAGAAAGCGCACTAATTGAAAGCGTTTCGCAATGCGCGATGGTGCAAAAGTTCGCGGATCTTCGCGAGCCGTGTGATTTACCGGCTCGACGTGGGATCCGACCATCGCGAGGCCGAGCGTTCACTTCGAACGCTTTGATTTCCACGTCGATCGTGCTTTATGAAAAATCCCTCCTCCGGAATTCCTTCTCCATTCTCACCCAACTATGCTTGCTTGCTTTCTTTCTTTCTTTCTTTCTTTCCTTCCTTCCTTCCTTCCTTCCTTCCTTCTTTCTTTCCACATTCCACGCGTAAACGATTTAAAATCACTCGTCGAGCGTGACGTTTAATAATCGCTCGTTAGACGAACGAGATTTCATCGAACGGTTTTAACACGCGAGTAAATGGAGGAATAAAAATCGGTCAATGGATAATCGTTTTCCAACTCGCGGAATAGCAGTAAAAGAAGAAGAAGAAGAGGAAGAAGAGGAAGAAGAAGAAGAAGACGTTATCATGGTGCCTGGAGGAGGTGCCGACGATGGAGATGCGACGTTTTTCCGCAGCGGATCCGCTCGAGTGGAGTGGTGGTAGGCGCGCGGTCGGAAACGCGTGAAACGGCGGTGTGCGTGCGTTCGTTTGTATTAAATTAGTTTCTATTCGATTGGTCTCGATGCAACGCTTCCGCAGAGAGTCTGCCGCGGCGCAGGCACGCACACATGGAACGAGAGCCTACTTAAGGCCTGTACGCGAGTATCCGTTTAATACTCGCCTCTAGTGGCGCACCGTCCAACCACGCTGCCGTTCCACGTGCGTATATATTTACGCGTGTAACAGTGGATATTACCGACGTTGTACTTGCGCGCGTACTTAGCGTACACTCACGGCCGATGCACAGATAACTTCACCGAGTGCACCGTAGAAACGCGAGTTACGCCGAGGCGTTCGAGGATCGCTTTGCTTTACGAGCGTTTACGTGCGCCCGGAGAATTCCGCGCGATGCGTGCTATTGCACGTGCACGCCAACCTACAACCTCTTTTCCCTTTTCTCCTTTTTCTCCTTTTTCTCCTTTCCTCCGCGGGCCTTCGGGGGGCTTCAACGCGGAAAGTTTGCGTAACTTTCGATCGGTCGCGATCGGTGTCCGGTGATCTACAACCTCTTTTCCCTTTTCTCCTTTTTCTCCTTTTTCTCCTTTCCTCCGCGGGCCTTCGGGGGAAGCGGAAAGTTTGCGTAACTTTCGATCGGTCGCGATCGGTGTCCGGTGATTAAACGATCGTTCCATGTATCGCGGATAACCTACTTCTTCCGACTTCCACGCCCGATTAGGTCTCTCGGCTTTGCGTTTCCAACAAACCGCTTTCCAACCGATCGTTCGGAAAAACATTTTTCTCCCTGGCAAACGCAACCGAGCGCGTTCCTCGCGAATTTCCAATTTTCCGCCTAGTTAAACCCGCGGTCTCGCGCTCGGCGCGGTAATGGACGTCGCGGTTACCGAACGATAACGAAAATTCGAGAAACCGTGCGAGAACGCCGAGAGAAAAATGCTTGCCGAAGCGACGGAGGAAACGAACGACGCACGGACGCGGATAAAAAATAATTTAAAGCTCGGTTTCTCCGCGTCTAACCGCACGATATCTGACCGGATGAACGCGGAGAACCGAGGGTAGGTTATTCCAAATGAAGTAACAATTGCGACGTATAGCTCGGCCGATTACGAAAGTTCGGCGTTTCAGGGACTCGCGCGCGCGTGCGCCGCTAACTGTTACCGATCCCGGTAAATTCTACGATGCCCGCGAGACGCCGCGATAAATTTCCGCGAGTCGCGTACACGTTCGTGAATCACGTGCCGCCGCAGCTGGTATTGTCTAGAAAGAAGAAACTCGGTCTGGCGTGACGCGATTGCGCGCCGTTGCGATAAATTTTCCATCCCATCGCGATGTCCTTCCGAACAACATCGAGAAATCCGATTTTCCGATGCACCGGAAATCGCGTTCATCGCCATCGATTCGTCTTCCTGATAATCGCGTTTTCTCCACGCGATCGTGCCACTCCACGAGCATCCAACGATCGCGCGCTCCTACGGATTAATCGATTCGCCACGCGGTAACCGCGAATCGAGTGCGTCTACCGATCGACCTAAATACCGATCGACCTATGGAAAACGCCAAGCGTCCTCGTTGAAACGAACAATTACGATTTTTGTCAACATCCATCCCGACGTCGATTCACCAATACGATCGTTCGAACACGATCCGATAATCTTTTATCTTTACCGCTTAAAATAATTACCTTCCAGTTTTCCATTTCTTTATTTGCAAAATGTTTTTCCCTACGCACCCAAACATCACGGTAGATACACGCGTTTACGTATCCAAACAGCGGTCTAAACCTCAAATCGAATCACCGGCGACGCACTTCGGACCAGTGCCACGAATGCTAATTAACGTTTCGCAAGTTTCCGCGACAACGGCGGTGCAGGTGTAATGTGTAAGTGCCTAATGCGCGCAAGTTCGTCGCAGACGGACTCTCGGTTAGAATTGAAGGAACTTTTCGGCCAAACGATAAACCGATTTGCCAGGCCGACGTTAGTTAGCCAGACACGGGACAGCCATATTCGCGCTTCGGCCATTATCCTGTTTCGGATGCGACTGTAATTAAGCCTGTTTCCGGGGATTAGCGAGCGCGCGCGCGCGCACGCGCTCCTACTCTCTTCCTCTCGTTCCGTCCAGCTCGGTTCTCTCGGCTCAGTTGTCTTTCTTTTTCGTCGCAGTCCATTACGGCCCGGAACAACTACCGGTCGGAATAGTTTCGCGAGCAAACGCGCGCGAAATCGTGTCTTCGATCCAATCCGGTTTTTACCATTTGCTAGGCTTCTTTTTCGGGATTACGACCTGGACGAGTAGCAGGAATTTTCGAGATTCTCCTTCGCGGTGCTTGATAATCGTATCGACGATTATTTAACGTCGTTTTAGACTCTTGCGTCGGAAATACGCCGATAGAATCGCCTCGTTACCGAATAGACATTGCAGTGGAAATATCCGATGACGAGTGTTTTATTTCGGGTTACGTAATTTTTCCTATATACTTTACTTCATTACACTTGTATACGGACTGATTCCTCGTTGCGGATGCGAGTACGATACCTGCTATAATTTTCGCATCGAGTTCCGTAATCGTAAAAACAGTGAACAACATAGGAACAAAATGGCAAAATAGAAAAATCGTGCTGGTGAAAACCGATTCGTCGACGTTTCACCGAATTTCGGTTAAAATTATAATTACATCGGGTATTTGGATTAAAATTTCGGAAAGGCCGAAAAAACGTAATATCGCTGACTCGACGTAGCGGAGAAAATCATAGAAGACCATCGAGCGTCCGATTGTCTAGATTTCCCACGTGTCACGGGTTGCTGCATTTCCTAGCAGCGGGTGGTTAAGCTGGTCCCGGTGCACCGCGACCGGCCAGTGGTTTCCACGAACGGGTCCCCGGCGAAAAGTCCACCGCTCGGCCCCTTGTCCTTCAAACGGCTATCAGGCTGGCGTATATCGATTGATGCCCGCGCCTTCCTCATTAGGAGGATCGCTCGATTTCGTAGGTGCTCTTTTGACGCGGTCGCGGCTTGCGATCCGGTACTAAAGTGGTGACGCAACGGTCGAACGAGACCCCAATAGGTCGAGATGAGAGCCATTGTATGGCAATCTTATAATTTAGACAATCACCGATCAATTGAATGGGCCTTTACTACTGCTATACATGCAGCGCCCGTACACCGGCGAGAGTGAATGATGAATGAATGAAGGGACAAGACCGAATGAATGGACAGATAGTTGGCTCCGCTTAAACGTTCGTAAATAACTGGCCGCTTCATTCAATTACTTTCAATCGCTTCGAGCCAATAGATACAATTTAGAAAAAAAAAAAAAAAGAAAAGAAAAAACCGTTGAAAAATAAGAAAGGACGGAAAACGAGTGTCCGTGTTGGACCGGCGCGAAATCTACGGAGACGCGTTGTACGAGCCTGTACTATATCTACTCTGCTCCGTCCGTGCAACGCACCGACAACGCACCGCATCTTCCGTCCTTTTATCTTTATTCTTTATCGTCATTTTCGTCTATTCATTCGTGGAATGCATTCGTAGAACGAAATCGAACATTTGAAAAAAGGAAGAAATCGGAGCAGAGGCGAAATTACGGAGTCGAAAGGTAATCCTAATTTCGGGATGCCCTTTCCGTTACTTGCTCCGTTTCCGGTCATGACGAGGATACAGGATGTTTACGAGTTATTACGTATTTTATTGGGTAATGCGACGATATTGAAGATAGTCGTACGATCGGGACATTTACGAATTTTTACACGCGGTATCGCGGCAATCATCGTTACGCGTGCCTCTACGACGATGGCAATTAATAAAATTCATCGGGAGACGGTATTTCCTTCTACCAGAGGTGCAAGACGATCGAAATAAATTATTCGTCGTTTCGAAACGTCGAAGGATGTTTTCACTGACGCTCCGTTCAGAGACAAATGCGAACCGACGTCCGTGTAAATACACGATCTACCGTCGCGGACAACGTCGATAAGATAATTTGATCGAAAGTCCCGGCCGGGAGAAAATTACACCGATCAGCCGAGTCATTAACGATCCGCTGACTGTCTCGGACCTGAAAAACGCGTAACGTTCTCTCCGAACTTGAGAAAATCCTAATGTTCAGTCGAGATCCTAATTCAGATCTCGCTCTTTGCGCGAATTTTCTTTTTTTCGAGAACACGCGCCAACATGTTCGGGTCGTGCGGATCGAAACGCATGCGCAGACTGTGCAAATGGCAAGATTACGATATGTATTTTAATCAACGATGACGATAATTTAAGGAAATATTCGTAAATTGCATCTCGATTTTTATTCCATACCGTTTTATTTTCTCTTTACGAATTCTCGAGAATCTTGTTCTGTACTCGTAATTTACAAACGCGTCTATTCAGGCATATCGTTAACTAGTACCTTGGTTTGACCTTTCTAATTTCGCTAACTATCTAGTCGTTTAATACTACCGTAGTAGTGTAGTATTAACTCCTTCGACATTGTTCCACAAAGATCTTTCTTTAACTAAATTTCTACATAACCCGATAATACGATTAATTCGTTATAGAAAATTATTTTTGTACCAAGTTTATTATCATTTCGTAACTAGAAACCGTGGGTGGTATCGCGAATAATATTTCGGTAAATGTATAGGTATCTGCGATATCGGTAATAAGTTTACGGTACCGTGTTTCATCGAAACTCACTTTCCGAATTGGATTGTAATTTAAACAACTCCGTAATAACCAAAGGGTTTATAAGATATTACAAGAAACGATGTATTTTTCTAATCCCTTGCCGAATGATTTTTCACAAATTACTCGAACGACCTGTTAATAATTCGCAGAACAGAACGACGAACGAAAACCGAGGTCGAAATCGTAATTCTCGACACGAGTGTGACTCGGTGTGTTATAAGGCGAAGAAGATTAATTAAAGACGCGAGAAAAATTGACCGATGCTTGGCAGGAAAAAGGGAAAAAGAGAGAAAAGAATCAAAGTATTTCTTAATATTTCTAAAATATTCTCGATATTCTCTTCGATTGTCTCTTCCTTTTGTTCGTCCTTCTGCTTGTCCGGTACAATTTCTCAATCGAGTTGCTCGCTATGTATATCCTATGACAGCGAAGAAGCCAGAGGCCTCGAATCTCCGCTGCCAACGCAAATATCAAAGTTGCGCGGGTTAACCTCACCTCTCGTAATTTATGGCTAGATCACGTCTCGTTTGCCTAGAAGTAGGCGTCGATCGAAACCTTTGCTATCTCCACGGGAAGAAGGGGGTAACTATTAATTAGGAAAGTCTGGAGCTGCGGAGCACGCGATTTCGTCGCGTGGTTCACGGCCGAAAGAAATCTGGAAACGCGAAACTGAAAGGCAAACGAGTCGCTATGCCGACTTAATGGACACCGATTGGTACAGATGGCCTTAGACGGCTTTCATACGGCCACGAGACTTGCGCCACGTCACGTCCGGATGAATTTACATGCGTAAAACGACATGGTCGGGGTCTTGATTGTCGATAGGCGAGTTTCCTTTTCTATCGCGCTCCGATCCAGCCAATCCGCTCCAATCTAATTCGCGCCGCGGATAATCGATTTTCCTTTAAAAAAATCCGTTTCATCGATTCCCTAAAATTTCCTAATTTGCTTCTTTTATTTCAAAAAATAATGTCGTTGTACGTTGTCCACGACGTTTCGAGAGTCTCCACTTGTCTTTGGATTCCGTTTTCATGTAAACGTAGGCATTCGACGTATCTTTCTGCCCCCATTTTCCGAAACTCGATTTAAATAAGAAAGGCAAGTATACGATAAATCTCTCGCTTTCCGCGCGTATTCGTAATTATTTACGATAATCGAGGGATGGACAGAGGAAATATTCAACTAGGTCAGCGACACAAAGCGTTAATTTAGATCGAAACAACGAGCAATGTGTGTCACCGAGTACAATGAATCATATGCTCCAAAATATTTATCGAACTTGTAATGAATATTTATGAGTTTCGAAACCTAGCCGTAACGAGCTACCGCGTGTACCGTAATAATATCGATGTTTATTCATTACCGGCGATATTAATTACCGATGTAACGATCTTTTAAATAAATTACGGTACTATTTCGGCGTAAAAGTATAGAGAACGGAGTAACGGAGAAGAGGAAAGATGGCATAAAGGAAGAAGGAAATTTTATTCTCCGGCTGTGAACGATTAGCGATAAAACCGGTGGTCGGGATCGGTATAAAGGTAACAAAATCACTTAAGCAAATATCGCAGACTCCTCGAGCCTGGAGGCCGGAACAGCAAATACATATGCATCGGCGGCATATCGTATGCGCATCGATAAGATTGCTTTCGTAGATCAAAGCACGACGAACCCCTCGAGATTGATAGATCGAAACCGAATCTGCCGGCAAGTGGACTCGAAACGAATCGAGTGACGTTCGTTGGAGCGGCTGTCCGCTATCGGAGCCGAGAGGAAAGCTGGGCGTTTGCCCGCGACCAACTTCCGGCTGCTTATCAAACGCTC
>NW_016915754.1:391855-476972 GCF_001483705.2 Eufriesea mexicana | reverse complement strand
GCTCTTCCGTCCGAACGTTCGTTTCGGGAATTCAATTGTCGACACGCCACGCTGCATTTGACGAATATCTATTTATTTTCTCGTCGATCACGCGATATACGCCGTGTACCGTATAATTTCTCTACGGGTATACCGATAGACAACCGAGAGATAAAATTGTTCTTCTTCCCGTAAAAGTACAATATTTTTTTCCCTTTTTCCTTTTCTTTTTCTTCTTCTTCTTCTTCTGTTTCTCGAATAAACTAGTGCCAATAATTAGCACAAACTGCAAAATCGTGCGTATGCGCTTCTAGTAGATCTAGGTTAATACGGTTTTCAACGTAACGTTAACGTGGTAATAATTTTAATAATACCTTAATTGGCGAATTAAATAGTTTTTCTCGAGTCTAGTTTCGGATTAGCTCGGAAGAAATGATCGCGGGTGTAGTAGAATTGAAATACACTGTGGAAATTTTCGGTAGAAATGTCGCAATCGCCTGACCGATGTCTCGGACCGCTGGTGCAACGCGCGAGTACGAATACGAACGATCTTGCGAAAACGATCGGTTCTTTGTTGCGCGTGCAATAAGTCGAACCGAGGATTAAACAGCGCTGTTTTTATATTACGCGACATTGTAATCGCATTCCATAGCGTAGGTACGCGCGACGAGAGCGCGTGTAACAAAGTTAATCACCGTTCGTTAAGTAATTCCATCAGAAGCGAATTTTGCTCGTTGCGAGAGGGGCGAGGGGGGGAGGGGGGCGGGAACCGTTGGCCATTAGCAGCGATTATTTGCAGTCATCGTGGGCCCGTTTGAAAATTACTCGATCGAAACGCGGCCGCGGCTGTACGAGTCGAATAAGCAACCGAACCGATTAATCCGTCATTCTGATTTATTTCTCCGTTGGCGGGCCGCGTTCGAACGTGCGCCATGCCGGCGACGAGTAGCGTTATCGCGTGACAAAGCGCGTATAGGTGAACGATAGACGGTCCGTCGCACCCGTGAATATTCATCCGACCCGCTAATTGGCGATACGATGACTATTCATGAATCAACGATTTTCAATAGCTGTTATTTGACGTACGAACGAAAGGCGGAGCAACAATGAGCGAAACGGGGCGAGGACGGGACGAGGACGGGGCCGCGCGGGGGTGAAGGAGAGCAGAGGGGCAGAGGTGAAGGAAGACGGGGAGGTAGGAAAAAAGGATTGAAAGGAACGGGGAGAATGGACGGGAGGAACGGGATCTGAACGGAAAGGGAGAGAGAAGTCCGAAAATGGAGCGAAAGATAGGGGAATCGGGGATCGGATAGGACGGTTGGAAATAAAGAATTCCGAGAAAGATAGGACGGATGAGGCTGGTGCTAGGCAGCTGAAATAAATCGGTCTAGGAGCATAAAGGAGAAGACGTTGGAGAAGCGTTAGAAGCGATAAGTCGAACGTAAATTTCGTCGGAAGAATAGAAAATTTAAGATGGGTAAATTCGACGCGACACCGGCTTTTTATAAACGTCGAATTTCCACGAGTGTATTTATAGAATAGGAAACGGATAAAAATAAACGCTCGGAAAGCGAAAGAGAAATCGAACGCGTATTTCGTGATCGGTTAAACGAAACGGGACGGAAGCATCTCCGTCCAGGACATGGGAAAGTATTTCCAACTAAACGGATACCTTCTATAGCCGCGAATTTAAAACGAGGTACTCTTGCAAATTTTTGTAACTCCATTCCTTCTATCGTTATTTCCTATTCCCATGATAATTCCTATTTATAATTTTTATATGCGAGCAACGCCGATTCGCGTTACGCTGCGTCACCGAAACCTAAAATCGAGTACCTGTTAAAAGTTCGATTGGAAAAGGAAAAGAAAGAAGAGAAAGGAAGAAAATGATTCAGGTAAGCTCGAAACAACGCAGCTCCGAGTTGAAAGCAACGATGAAACAGATGTCGGAGATGGAGCGCGATTGAAAAAGGAGATAAAAATCGTTTATCGAATGCACGGAGGGAATAGACGGCTGAGACGGAAAGCTCGCGTACCTAAGGAACGTTTATATTTGTCGATTATAGCAATATAGCGCAAATTACGATTCTCGGGTAATTACTCGCGCACGCTGCGTGCTTCCTTCTCTCCTTTGTACCTTCTTCACGTAGCTCTCTACTCCCCTCCCTTTCGCTCTGTTTCTCCCCCTTGGTCCGGTAATAACGCCAAGTAGCCGTGGACGCGGTAATCGCACATGTCGAACATAAATTCGTGCGTGCACCGCGCGCTTGCGTCGGCAAACAGCGACGCTGTGCAAGAACGCAGACGTGGTGCCTCCCCCGTGCCTCCCCCGTGCCTCCACCCTCGCGATCCGCGACGCCCGGCCCGATAGCCCGTCATCGGTATTGGTCATCCTCGATGACAAAGGAATCGACGCGTGTGCTCCTGACAGATCATTTAAATCGCTCGCCAACTGCAGCCGGAAAGTGGATCGAGAACGTTTCTCGTTTAGTGGCAAGAGCTTTCGCGCGTTAGAATCGCACGATATCGCCGCTTTTCGTACATATACTTTTCCGAATATTAATTTTCCCGACACGCGTGGATATCTTTTCGAACACGTGGAATCGAAATTTATGCGTTTTCTTTTAAAATTATATTTGCAAAATTCACGCTAACCGCGTCAAAGTATATTCGATTCGGACGTTATTCGAAGCAATTCCATTTTCCATTCTCCGTTTCGAGCTATAATTAGCTCGGAAAGCGTAATTCGAATAAAAATGCAGTTGGAGTAGAAAAGCGAAGAAAGTAGGATTGCGCGCGAAGTACAGCCCTAGTTCGTACGCGAACGAAACGATTAATCGTTATGGAGATTTTTGCGAAGGGAACGTTTGGAAATTGGAGCGGCGAAGGATAATAAAGAAGGCGTAAATGGGGATTCGGTCGGAGAAAGCGATCACGTCGAGGAGGAAAATCGAGCGAACGAAAGCGCATCTGAGAGGGGCGTCATTCCCTCAAATCGAAGTTTATTTAGCCTGGGTTTACGGCTCACTCTGGATTCACTTAAGCTCGAATCGCCGCAGGAATCGCAGCGATGTCGTCCCATGCGATTCGGAATTTTGGAACGGTTCCAAGCGACCTTTGAATAGTATCCGAACGCGCGGCGCGGGCAGAGGGGAACGTTAGCGATCGGAGGCCGGCTCGCGGAAAAATTTACGACGACAATAAACTTCGTCCACCGTGCGGTGAACAGGATTATAAAAAAGAGAAGAAAAAGGAGAAGAACGGAAAAAGGAGAAGGAGGAAAAAGAAGAAGAGGAAGGAGGAGGAGAAGAAGAAGATGAGGAGGATGAGGAGAAAGAAAAGGGAAACCGGTGAATTGCACGGCGCGAGGGCGCTGCGCAATTATCCAAGACGTTTCATTCACCGAACGTTCACCCGATGAAATTCACCCCTAATGATACTTGTGGCTGATCATGGCGCGCTGTTAGCCTGCGTCTGATAAATTGCGCGGTAGTCGAGACGGTGAGTTCGTCAACACCGTGGATGCCTAAGTTTCTCTCTTTACGCGTGATAAACGCGTAAATTCGACGCGGTATAATTCGAGATTTATTTGCCCGTTAACGTTCGGTAACCGATCATCCAAGGATAGCACGGACGCGTATGCGTGTGGAAAAATGACGTGCTCTTTCGTAAAAAGAGAGGCATCGCGTACGGAAGAAACGAAAACTGTGTTATATAACGCGTCAAAGTATCGAGTAGATATAGTATCGCGAACGTCGCGTTCGCTGTTACACAAGGTGTTCGAAATAACGTAATCGGATTATTTAGAGAGTCCGATTTTCGGATACACGGCCCGACACACGCGGTGCGTTCGAACCAATGCGCGACATTGTAAATCGATAGTGGAAATAGTTCCTTTCCTTCGATAATATTCCGACGATTCCGAAAATACCTCACGTTTTCCCTTGCATTCCGTTATACGGAATAAAAGTATTTAAATTTGTAACGACGTTTAGAACACTCCGATGTGCGTCTAACCAAAATTGCGAGGAAATTTTATCGCTCGTGTTTCGAATCGCTAGTTTTAATTAGTAGACGTTTCAGAAACGCGTAAATTACGACATTTTACGCGCAGGTTCGCAGATATTTTCGTACTCGCCAACCCGGCATCGACTTACGAATCGGTGATTTCGAACAAAACGTCGAAAAGACATGTTATATTCGTATCCGATGGAGAAGCACTCGCGGACGAAACCATAAAAAATGTCAATTTTTCCCAGAGAACGAAGATGATAGACATCGAAATGGGAGTCGAAACATCGTTACCCCGTTTTCCCCCGGCGTTCGACGAAAAAAAAAGGGACGAAAAAGAAAACAACGATAAAAAGAAAGAAAAAAAAGGAAAAAAAAAAGAAGAAAGAAAAAAATGGAAAACAATCCCGTGCTGCTCGATTTTCGATTCTTCGTTTCAACGAATGGCGGGCACACAATAGCGAGCCTGCTACCCCTGCGAACGGGGGTGGAGGAGGGCTGGCAAATATTTCCGAACGTGGCGGTGCGTTCGCGTGGCCGGCGCATCTGTTGCACGCACACGCGTGCCAATTTGCGATTCCTGCGTAGAAATTAGCGACACGTAGCGAGTGACCCTCGAGCTTCCACCCTATGAACCGCGCGGGATAATTAACTCGCTCGACGCTAGGCCTACATTCGAAACTTTCGGCGAATTCTTGAAAACAGGTCGAAAAACCAGACACGTCGCGACTTGCGCCACGAACTTTTCCAGTTCGTATTATTTCTCGCGCTTCCTCTCTTATTTACGTTCATCGCTGTTTACGATAATGCAAAATCAAGTAACCGATTTACCGCTGCGAAGTACTCGTTTCTCCATAGCACGTTTATTAAACGTTCACAACGAAATAACACGAATAAACCGTTTTGGTATTTATCGGTAGAGAAAGCGTAAAAACCGCGCAGCATCGACGAAAAGGAACTCGGCCCGAATGATCGCGTATTGGCCCCGAAATGGTGGAGAGAATTTGTAAATTTAACGGGGAGAATTTTTCGCGAAAAGAACGGTTGAAAAAGCTTGGTAATTCGAAAAACGTAGCGGAACGCGTAACAAGCAATCCGAAGAAGAGATCCGTGGAGGGCAAGGGGGCCGAATACGTTAATCGAGAAATAAAAATATATCCGGATACTCGTGCTCCGAAATTGGTCGGGACGATCGTTAACCGCTTCGAAAGAGCTGCATTCTACCCGAATTGCGTTGCGGAATTTCGGCACGACGTTTCGGAAAATAATCGTAAATCGATGGAAACGAATTGAACGAAATTTATTTAAGAAGATTACGTTAACGGTATTTTTATTTACGAGCGGCCGATCCCCCCTCGGTTTCCAACGACATCGTCGGGATAGAAGAAAATGGAGATCGACGAGCGAGTTACGGAATAATTACGCAGAGTCGCGCGACTAATTAGAAAGACGTAACAGATCGAGTGACGAGAATGTTCAAAAGCGGCTGACGCAGATTCGTTCGCGGCACTTAAATCGAGCAAAACGCGATGCTCGTGCGCGTCCGATGTCGTGGTCATTAGCTGTCATTCGCTTCGCGAAAATGTGCCCAAGGTTTCCCGACTCTCGGTGTCATAGAGAATTTTCTTCTTTTCCCCCCCAGGGCGAACGACTGCAGAAATTCTGAGAAACGCTCATTAAGGCTCGCACGAGACTCGCATTTCGCGATGCGTGTATCCCGGTATTTTTAGAGTGTGGGTGAATCACTGTTTGGCGGGAGAGCTCTATGGCTCCGGCAGTTAAACCGCCGATTTCAGAAATAACGGCCATGGAAATTAATAACCCGTCTGGTGGTATCGCGACAGATCGGCCAACGATCCACATTTTCTCGTCGTTTTCCACGAAACGCGCCGCTCCTTTCCTTCGCGAGGACAAAGTTTGCTAAAAATCTTATCGTCCGTTTCATTCTCTACGACGACGGGGTTAGGCTTATGCGGAGAAAAATACTTTAAACCGCTGTCGATGCTTTAAGCTATCGAAACGACTATGGACTGGTTCGCAACGCATACGTCGCCTTCCTTGTTTCTACCGGCGATGCGATAGATTTTCGGTCGACTCGATATTATTTCAGAGAGACCGCTAGAGATTAATGGTAAATAAAAAAAAAATCGGGGGAAAGAGGATTTGAAAGCATCGTAATCGTCGTAGACCTTCGTTTCTATGGCGCTTCGACAAGTATAGCATTAGAAGCGTATTAGCGCGAATAACGAGGATAATTCGTGGAAATAACAGAGTCGGCGAGCAAGGGGTAGAGAGAGAGAGAGAGAGAGAGAGAGGAATAAGAAAAGAGAGGCGACGTAAATTAGAAAAACACCTGTGATAGATCAGCCGGCATAAAATCACCCCCGTTGTTCTTTCTCATGGTGGAACGGGTTCTCGTGGCGGTTCGACACTCGTTACGCGGTCCGTAACGCGTTTTAATAAGGCGACGGGACGAACGGGAAATGTACACGCGGCACGGTGCACCTGCGCTCGATTCTAGTCACCACCTAAGCGGTCGCGTTGCCTGCCGGCAGCTCGTAAAACGGGTGAACCCCGGAGGTCTAGACCAGCCCTGGACTAGACCAACGAGACGACCCACGTATCCGAAATAACCCTCTATATTCTATTTCGAGGCCGACACGCCGCGCGATACAGTTTCTCGTGTCAGTGGAATACGGCAATGATTCCCTTGTTGGCCCGTTTTCATCTTCGCGACAATTGTCCTTCGACCAGCTTCGCGTTCCACGCTTTTCCCAACCGAACACGTGTGTCGGTTACGCGATATTTTCCACGCGGTGATGCTCGTCTCGACGAAAGTGCTTTAGTAACCGATAAGTAAAATGCCCGTGGTTCGTTTTACTCGAAAAACGGCAAACTAATTTCCATAGGTTCGTTACGCGTAGCTATAAATTTCATTCGATCGTACGCGAACCGAGTGTGTTCCGCTTCGCGTCTATTTTCAGCGCGAAAGTTAAAGCGAGTTAAAATTACTCGCGGTGTTTTCAAGGAATCCTGCCGTCTTCTAAACACGGTCGGCGACGATCGCGGAAGATAACGATAGATCGGATGTAAGCGGATAGAGCGCGTAAAAGAAGGAAGAGAACGGAACCGGTGCGCGGGTTGGTCGGTGGAGGACTTGCGTTAGCATCCGGCAGCCGAGTGTCCGTACGGCTGCTCTTCTCACCGGCGTCGGAGCACGCGTGACTCACGTCTCCGCGTCGTCTCCGCGTCTCGGTAAGTGTCGCCGCCACTCGGGGATCTCGGGAACCGCGTCCAGAGATCCCCCTACTGCCAGTGGAATCGCGACCGCTGGAGGGGGCCACGGGCGCACCGCGTGGGGAGAGGCAGGGGAAGCGGAGTCATGGCAAAACTTTTGTCCATTCACGGTCGACACGCTCCTAATTGGGAGTACGCTTCGTGGTCTCGTTCCACGCGCACGGCCGCTCCGTCGAAACACCACCACCGGACATCGCCGCCTCTCTCCTCTCTCTCCAAATTTTCTCTCCTCTCTTCTCTTCTCGTCTCGTCTCTTCTCGTCTCTTCGCGTCTCTTTTCTCGTTCCAACGCCTCGTATCTTCGCCAACGCAACCGATAATTCGCGTCCGAGCGATTTTTCCAGCAGGCTCTCTAACCGAATCGCCCTGTTCGCCTAGCTCGACGAGATGAAAAAGACGGCAAGATGGAGGGAGGAAGACGGGCTTTGGTTAAAAATCGGGAAACGTCTGGCGTGACCTCGCTTTTGGCTGCCCGCGTAAATCAATCCTCGCCAGACGGGCATATTTTTTCCTCGCTCACTGACCGACCGACTCACCGACTGACTGACTGACTGACTAACTGACTGACTGACTGACTGACTGACTGACTGGCGACGAACGACCGACGAGGAATTTCGTAACGAGCGCGTCGATTCCGGAATCGTCGTTGATCGATTCCTCCTTTGGTTTCGTATCAGTTTCGTTTGCTTTGACGAATTTGCGAAATTTTCCACGAAACGGAGCGCGAGAGATGGGTCGGAGAGGTGTATCGGCGAGAACGAGCCGTAGATTTTCTCGAAATCGCATTTCCGTGTTATCGCGACGAATAACGTAACTTTATGGGACGTTCTAATCGTCCAATTACGAATTGCGGAGAAACGATCACTCTCGATGGATAACGATTTCGCGCGAAATCGCGTTCCCACTTTTCGGATGCTTGCTCGTCCAAATTCGTCCACGAGACGACCATATTTCCTGACCTTTGAAAATTACCATTGCACTTGGATTCGACGTGACGCGTTCTACGAAATCGAGTTCCTGACATCGAAAATAACCGCGAGAGGAGCGAAAATAGTTGCGCGATGCCACCCCCGTTACGCGGAACGATCGACGCGAAATAAAATTTTCTCCGATCGTTGATCGCGTAGATATTAGCCAAAAATCACTCGTTTCCACTGTTCTTGGTCTCGCGTCGCGTCACGAAACCGTGCATCTGTCATCGGAGCAAACCTGTCAGCGTTCCAAGAAACCGAAACCGTTGCCTGACTCACGACGGTCCGTGGACGGCCGATTATTCGACGAAAGAACGGTTCGATGTCGCGCGCACTGATCGCACCGATCGCACCGATCGCACCGAGCGCGCCGAGCGACCAAGAGACACGGTTTCTCGCCGGGAAATCGAGACGTTGCTCGAGCACGGTTTAATCGCGAAGGACAGTCGTTGACCGGAGTAGCTTGGCTTTTGGCGTTTTCACTTTCCTCCGAAACGTGTCAGCAGGTTATACCGCTTCATCGATCCTCTCGCTACGACCTTTCTGCACCGCGTCTATCGCGATTACGTCCGAGCGAATTAAGTCGGGAAAGGGGACGCGACGACGAGCTTTGCCAATAATCGTCTCCGCGTTTCACAAATTCCACGCTGAAATTTTCACCGGTCACTCCGGCACTGCGCGACAACCACGGTTAGCCGTGTGTAGCTTCGACCACGAGCACGAGAGGTGCACAGAGGTGCACACGCGGAAAATGGTGAAAACTGGTCGCGTCGAGTCTTCCATTTTCCGTCACGTTCGAGCCACGTTCGAACCACGTTCGAGCCACGTTCGAGCCACGTTCCGGCGTCGTTAACCCACGGTCTAATCAATACGCATAATTATGAAACTATGCGACATTAATAGTCTCGACCCGGTTAGCCGGTAATCCCGTACCGGTACGAGACCAGTTCGCGCGTTATTAAGCCGTCGTATTTTATCGGGAGCATCGTTTAGCCGACCGACACCGAACCTAGGCCACGGAAGGAGATCCTCGCACGTTTACGGACAACGTCGAATCGTACGAAACGCGCCTTTTCCGCGTGCCTCTCTATGCGATAATGCTTTATTTACGCGTTCGATAAATAATACGATATACGCGTTTTGCTCGCGTGGAATTCGAAGAAGAAATTCTCACGTTTCGTATAAAATATTAAGCGTCAGGAGAAATAGCAGCAGACTTGCAGACCTGTCAACTTTAGATCGCGTCTCTGCCGACCAGTTCGAACAGCGTAGTAAATAAATAACCGCGTTTCCACAAAGTAAAGAAAATGCTCATTGCGCTCTCGAAAAAGACGAAAACAAAGTTAATAATAGTAATAAGGAACAAAATACATCGAATATTTCGTATTTTCCGTGATTTCGTAAACGACGTTTTCCACGGTGGAGGAACGTTTAGAAGATGTCGTCGTCCGGTGGGAGATACGCGAAATCGAGAAAAGCGTGTAAAAATGTCTCTCACGTGTCACTCGTGGTACCATTAGCGGGACTAGCAAACGTTTAAAACGACGAACACGATTCTTCCGATTATAACCGGTATCCTTTATAACCGCTTCTTTTCTCGCAAACATACTCGTAACGGAATAAAATCACTCGTAAACGATCTTTCGTTGTCCATCGTTCTCTCGTAAAATATCTAAAGTTCGATACGATCGAGATACGAGGGAATTTAAACACTCGTGTCACCGTTGATCAACGTTTGTCACTTTTCGCGGAAAACTATACGCGACGATTACAGAATCGTTTGGATTCTTCGAAACTGATTTCTTCGCGAAACCCAAAATTTCTCGCTAACTTCGCGATCCGTTCACCAGAGGATTTTTCGGAAAGCATGGAGGAAAAATCTACGCGGTTTCGCGAACAAACGCGTTCGGTTATCGCGTGAAACGACACTTTGCGATTCTTTCGGCACAAATTTCGCGTTTGCACGTATGCATCGCACCACGAAGAATATCAGGTTGTCAACCACTGTATGTGGGCCACTTTGCCGCAAGTCGGTCAAGCGATCCCCTAAATCGCTGAACTATCCTCGAAACAGCAAGTGTCGGGGAAACTTCGCCACCCTCGCACCCTCGTTGAAACTCCGGGTCGGCCAAGTGGCCGCGAACCTGACCAGCGATTAACGGACGAAAGACTCGCGAAACGTGATTCGATTGGTCGCGAAATCACGGATCGTCGTGGCACCATTCGCGTATTCGCGGCGTACAGTTGTTTCGTGGAATTTTCACACGACGCGAACGATCGGATCGATGGAGAACGGTCGATCGACGCGTGGCAGATAGTCTCGTGGGAAATTTTCCCCGTCAGCTAAAAAACACTTCACACGCGGGATGGTTTTTTTTTTTTTCTCCAATCAGGTCGAAGAGAATCTCTTACGCGTCGTAGAAGATGTGGATCACGGCACACACTTGGAGAGACTCCGCGAGTCGACACATTGGCGTTTATCGTTCTCCGCGCTCCACCGGGTGCCCGGAAGCTACAAGTGTCCGCGGTAACCGGGGACTGGTGGAACGAGCGAGCAGCGTTTCCCTCGGGTGCGTAGGATCGGCTCAGAGCGAATGCACGTTCGAGGGTGCAGAGGGTCGGTGGCGAATATCTGTTTCCCGGCCGACACTATAGGTAAGGTCCTACCAATGATACACACGCACACCCGCATACACACGCAGCACAGTCGCACACACACAGGCAGACACATAGAGAGGCGCTTGGTCGCGAGCACGCGCGCGCGCGCGTGCGAGTACGCGCGAGCGAGAGAGAGAGAGAGAGAGAGAGAGAGAGAGAGAGAGAGAGAGATATCACACGCGAATCACGCACGTCGAGCACACTTACCTGTTGCCAGAACTGAGCGAGCAGGTATATACGCTCCTTCTTGAATAGCCAGTCCATGGACTGCATGGCCTGAATGTCCAGCGAGTTGGCCTCCGCAGAGGCCTGCATGCTGGCCAGTGCCGGCGTGTTCAGGCTCGCTAGAACGGGCTGTTGGAGCACGGACGCGTTGCTGCTGGCTAGCAGATTCGCGTGGTACACGGACGGTGCATCCTCCGAACCGCCAGTAGCCAGTAATTGGGCCCCGATCGGCGCTGACGGCCCCTGGAGGCCCAGTGACGAAGCCACTTTGACGGCTTCGAGCTTCTCCGCCGGGCCCAAAACTGTTCCCCTTGGTTTGCCGGCGCCGCCGACGCCTCCTGGGGCGCACGCCTCGGCCGGCGGGCCCGTCGCTACCGTCTCTTCCTCTTTCTTAGTCCCGGACACTGTCCCGGAACACACTGGACCCGTCGCACCACACACTGACCCCACGGTCACACGATATCGCACAATGTCCTTTCCGAGTTCACCAAAGTCATCGACGTACACGATGATCCTGGCTCGAGACACCAGGAGTTCGAATCTCGTCTCAGGCCGGACGTCGTCAGGCTGTTTCTTCTCGTGCTTCTCGCCGCGGCATCACACCCACACTCGCGCGGAAAAACCGACGAACGCACTGCACGCGGTCACACTTCACTGGCGCTCCGGTTTTTCCCTCGCCTCGCCGCGCCTCTCCTCGCCCTGCCTCGCCTCACCTCGCCTCGCCTCGTCTCGTCTCGTCTCGTTTCGTCTCGTCTCGGCTGACCTCAGGAAGAGAGTACGAGACCCGTCCTAGCAGGCTCCTAACCTGAAACTAAGAGCTACCGAACGACCGATGCGATGTCTGGAGGAGGTGCACGGCCGCTAGAGGGGATTGGGCGGAGCCCGGCCGGCGTGGTGGGGGCCGGCCGGCCCACCGGCTGGCCAATCCATCGCCGCCCGGTTCCCCCACCGGTCTCCGCGGCTCTCGTGTTCAGAGGAGAGCGCCGTTGCGGTAGGGATAAGCTGCGCGAAGGAGGGAGACGCCGCGGAAAGGACCGGAGGCTGGCTAGGTGGTCCCTACCAGAGCGGATCTCGTATTTTCAGCTCCCCGACCGCCCTTTTCTCCAACCCCTGCCGATCGTCGTCGGGTTCCCTTCTTCTTTCCTTCCTCTTTTTCTCCCGGCGTCTCCCTCCTCTTTGTATCTATGTTTCTTATTTTCACCCCACACTCTTCAGCCCCGTCCCCCGGTCCAAGCTGTTCCCCCCCCTTCCTCCACACGCCCCATCGCCCGCCCGACCGTCCGACCGCCCCGCAGACGGTAACCCTTCGATTGCTAGTCGGTGACTGAACGCTGCCTTTCTTCCCAGCGCCGTTACGATTTTCAGACGTTCGGTGGCAGCGCAACGACGAGGTGTGATCGAGTTTCCAAGGGGTTACCGACGCCAGGCTGGACCGGTCTTTTTTTCGCCAAAGCGCAGCCTTACCACCCACACGCCGCCCTCCATTTCTTCTCGACCCCTTCGCCGCCGAATCTCGCGTCTCGATCCTTATCGCCGTGACGCCTTTCTCCACCCAATCCGCGCCCTTCATTTTTCACGCCTCGTTACGACCTGATCGCCGAGGATCACCGATCCGATTCCGATCGTCTCGCGAATAAATTCATCTCTCCGCGCGATTCTACGCGTGTAAACGTCCAACGACGAACCGAGAGGTGATCGCGACGAAAGGGTCGAACGTTCGAGCTTGTGTTCCCCTCGCCGTTTCTGGAGTCGAAAGTAACTTTGCTGGAAATTGAAAACGCTAATCGGGGGACCGAGAAACGAATGAACTTTGCGTTATAAATACGAAGGTAGAGCCCGGTTTTTCCAAAAACTCGTTTCATTTTCCGGAATATAGACGACACCTGACCGTTGAGCTTCGCGTTAAAAATTCGCTAGTCATTTGGAAGATGGCTCGTTGAAACGATAAACCGTTGTTATAGTAACGCGTGTGTATACGCGAGTCGATTGAAATTCGCAGACTAATAGTTCGTTAACGAGTTTTGCTTACCACGGAATTCCTAGTTTTCGGGAATCTCAACGATGCGAGAGAAACTTTGATCATAGCGTTCTCTTAAACGAACGGATATCTTCGTCCATGTCCTCGCGCGTTAAACGTTGTTCCAATTTCACTCGGTTGTTTCGGAAAAATGTCGAAGGATACGACTCGAATTTTCTAAACGGTCCCAGCGTTAGGAACTCGGGAAAGACTGCGGAGCAGCGAGGAACGTCCAGTTGCAGTTCGATGATCGTAATAACGTTTAAAGTTCGTAGTCGACCAGAGGTAAATTTCATACGTACAAAATAGAAGGCGACGATAAGGCGATAGAGTGGATTTTTAGTAGAAAGAAAATAAACATGAACACCCTAGGAGCCTTAGGAATTTCTTGAAAATTCGAGGCCTAGTTCCTACGATTGACGGTAGTTACGTCGCGGAAGATTACGGTAGAAGACGAGCGGAAACGGTATCATCGTCTATTCGGAACGGAGATGGGAGAATTATCAAGGAAAACGCTTTGTCGAAATTTACGAGAAGCGTCGCATCGCCGAAAGCTTCGGTGGAAGACATTGGAGAAAATGGCGATGAAAAAGGTTAAAGTTGCGTGGTAGGTTGGTGGAAAGTCGAAGCGTCGTCCAAGTGACGTGCCTCGATTGCCGCAAAGCGTGAAAGACGCGCCGCTTCCGGCGAACGCGTTAATCCGCGTTACCGTGTTAAGCACACTTCGTGACAGTCGAGTTAACCGGCGCCGGGTCCTGGATAATGCAACTTTAATTTCCGCGGCGTTCGCCGGTTACACGAGTTAATCATCGCTGGTGGATGATAGTCGCTGTTGACGCGGAAACGAAAACAACTGTAACTCGATTCACGCCACCAACGCCGCGTACTTGTTGCTGTGCCTTTCCACTCATCGATTTCCCCTTTTACAAATTATCCGTGTATCGTGTTCCATTTCAATACCACGATTCTTATTTCCAGCGAAAAATTCACCGTCAATCCTACACTTTCGACCAATTCGAATTATCGAAGAAACGACGGAACCGAGGGAAAGTTAAATTCGTTGTTTGCCCGTCTCGCTTCGGAATCGAGATTCAAGGCAAATGCGATAATTACCTTTCGTTGATAAACTTTGACGAAAATTATCGTTTATTAACGCAGCAAGTATGTTAATTAACGTCGCGTTGCGAACAAAATAATTGTGCCAGAACGAAATAATTATGCCCTGGCACGATGATCGACAAGAAACTGTCCGAAACGAAAACGCGCGTGGAAAAGAACGTTTTCTTTTCGACATTTTTATCGTACGACGAAGAAGAGACTCGAGCGATAATCGTGGTATCATCGAATCATCCACGCTGTTAAACGGGAATTCGAACGGCGAAGAAGAAAGGATAGATCGTTATCGAATAGCGTAACACGTCAATTATATATTTATTCCGGGAAAAGGAGTGGGAACGTCTATCCGTGTGGAAATTTGCAACCGTTTGATGCGCTACATCTGGAAATGCGAGTTGTCGAGAAAATGAGGAAAATTTATAGCGTTTCTAGTCGGTTTGCGAGAATGGAAACCGTGTACGGGTGACTCGGAATGCGCGGAACGAAGCAAAGCGAAGATCACGAGGGATTATCGAAATTACAAAGTAACGAATGTGCCGCGTGGAAGAGCCAAAAGGCGAAACGGTCGATTTCGAGACGGCATGCACCAAGAGACTTTGCTCGGCTCGCTTGTACGCGTGTACGCGTGTACGCGTGTGTCGCGTGTTCGACGAGACAGAGTCACGACACTGGCGAAACGCGTAGCGAAAATTCGTCGCAGCCGCCCACGAAAATACTACGCGGCTGTTGGCTTGTCAGCGCGTGCTTTACGATCACCCGATATAACGCAGGGATTAGTTTGTCAACGCGGGCCGGCGTGCGCGTACACGCGCGACGTGCATCGCCATCGCGCGTCTTCGCCGGCCGACCGACTGCGACACATTGTTGCCGGGAATTTCGTAACGACCCCCGCGCCAATGAACCGCGACGTCTCGAAATTACGAGAAATGCAATTCCTCGCGGTTCGTCTTAGCGAAACGAGTTCGTTTCTCCCGTCGAATATCGGCACGAGGACCCACGAAATTCCAGCGAATTCCACGAAACAGCGGGAGGATGAATCTTGAAATTCTAACCGACATCGAAATGACAGCGGAAAGTCGAATGGTAAAAAAAATTGACTCGATTCGATAAAACGACAATATATACCGGTTTGCTCGGTTTCGCGATAGATGCTTTACCTTTCGCAAATCGATCACGTCGAGTCAAACAATTTCGAACATTTCTCTCCTCGGGACTCGTCTTGTTCCTCAACGTCCATCGAAGAACGTAGTAGGTAAAACGAACTTGTTCACAACGACGCACTGCTATTTCCATGTTACGTTTTCTCCAGTTGCGTATCTTGCGCGGAACAACGTCCAGGATGAACCGCGGTTCACGTACGTACACTGCGCGGGAAGTCGGTGAGGAACAAAGCCTGTCCTGCTAAACGACACTCGACGGTCCCTTCTTAGAGCCCGTTTTATCGCGAAGCACCCCAACGAACCTAAACACACCTACCACGCGCGAAACGTTTCCAACATCGTCCACCGTTGAAACTGAGAGAGGCTCCGATCGACGTTCGTGATAAATATCCGAAGCTAATGGCGAGTTCCAGGTGTACCGCAGGAAGGGGTGACTGGCTCGCGGAGGAAAAAAGCGGCGGTGCCGTCGAAATGGCGAGGAGAATCTCGACGACGGCCTCGCCGGTGGAATTTCGCTGGTCGCAGCAGCGGGACTCGCTTTCTTCGTACGGTCGCACGCTACTCAATATACTGGTCGACGATAAACGGCAGTCCTCGCGGCCCCTCGCGTCGCGACCCCCGTTCGGCGAGCAACGCGACTCTGTTCGAGGGCGATTGTAACAATATCTTCCAACGAAGCAAGGATGCGCACAACACTGCTAAGTTCAAGAGCCACGCTCAGGGACACGGCGCGCTCGCGGATTTTTTTTCGCCGAATAAGACGATCGCGACACGCGGGGTAGCTGCACGCGAAACTGGGGTTCCGTGTCGAGATTCTCTCTCCAGCGATACCACGGCATCCAACATCGTCTTGCCATTTTTCCTTCCAACCTCCTCCTTGCTCGCCGATTCCTTTCTCCGTCTGGCGAACACACTTTCCCGCACCTCGAGCCTATCACCGAACAAACTTTATGCAAAATTCACCATTTCGGGCAAACGGTCTTCTTTTTCTCTCCGTCTTCTCCGCCAGAGAAACACTGAAAGACGATTTTTCGGTCAACCGTCGTTTGCTCCTGCCAACATGCAGAAGGAGAACGTAGTAGGATGAAGTATTCTTGAAACGTCACGGTTGAAGTTTGCGAAAGGTTTTCCGCGAGAGAACTATCATTTCGAATTATCATCCCTTTATAAAAGAGAATTTCGCGTACGCGCTAACGGACGGATAGAAATTCCTTCGCATACTCGGACGACGAGTACAGTCGTCGGGGAACTGACAACCGATTTTGAATCACTGAATTTCCAAAAAGACGAAAGTATCAACTTCTTTCCACGAATTCTCGTTCAAACGGAGTTGTTCGAAGAGTCATGTCGGGGAAACTTCTCGCGGAAAATTGTTTGCAATTAAACTGACTCGACGTGGTTCACTCGGTGAAAAGTATTTTAAAACTTGAATCGAGTTTCGGGAAATTTCCTCGAAAGTCACGAAACGTCCCTTGGAAAATTAACGAATTTTCCTCCTACGAAATTTTCATCGATCACCAAAGCGTCGTAGACGAATCAACGATTTCGATTGGATATTTTTTTCGAAGAAAACGAATCCTAACGAATCGTCTGTTCCAACGGGGCGAACCTCTCGCGAAAGAATTTTCTTCGTACAAATGACGGGAGACCAGAGAAATTCTGGCGAAATGAAGCGGTCGTCGAAAATGAAAAGTTCGTGGAATTTTCTTCCAAGACGAAACCTATTCTTCCCACGATGGACCATTCGGATGTCACGACGGCTTTTCCGTGCACAAATTTCTGTTCGAAGAAAAATTCATCTGGAACCTCGGCGATTATCAGCTACGAAAGTAGCGTTTCGGTTACGATAAACTTTGCGAAGGAGAAATTCAGCGCGTAAAATAACGACGCGTGGATCACTGCACGAAAAGGATGATTTCTGGAAGAAAAGGGCACACACTGCGTGGAAAGAATATCCACGGTACGGATAAAAGGACACGAGCTGGATTCAGCTGGAAAGAACGATGGGCCGAAGAAGAGAGAGCGGTATTCTCAGGTCCGCTCGCTCGTTCGCAGTTTCTTAGGACTTAATCAGCTCTCGGCGGTAGCTGGGGACGGTCGGCAAGAACCTCTGGCTAGATTCTAGCAGTCAGCAAGGCGCTATCACTCGGTTCTCGAGTTCTCCGTGTTCCTTTTTCTCTCTCTTTCTCTGTCTCGCGAGCCGAGTTGGTTGACCGGTGGAGATAGAGGCGACCGCGCGACGATCAAGAATCCGTGCAATGGTCACGTTCGAGCCGGTCGCGTTTCGGCTTTCAGATAATCCGAGGGCACGGCTGCACGTGCGTGCGCGTGAACTCGAGCAAGATGCGGCGGCAGCGGCCCACGGAACGGGATCGCGATCAAAGGGCTAGACTACCATCGACTCCAGTCCAGTTTCGTCGTCACGAACGTCACGGAGAAAACGAGCGAAGGAAAAATCAACGGCGACGCGAAGAATTTCAACTTTCTGCGGAAATTATTACGAGGGGAACACAGCCACAGCACAATTATATTAGCACAAACAATCACCTGTGCACTCTCAGCGGTCCGTTGGTCTCGGCGTGTACACTAATCGTCGCATGCGAAACTCGCGATCGCGGCCAGCAAGGGGTGGGGAAGCTGTGCTAGCCCTCGGTTTCCTTAGTCCACGCACCGTACGCGGTTTCAGTGCATGCACGTAGATCCTACTGGGCCTGTGTTCTGGCCGAGACTAACTCGAACGCTCGGCTCCTGCAGCCCTCGCAGTCATCCCTCCAGCCACGCACTTTTCCACCCCGGCGAAACTATTGTCCACAGCCGTCTCTGTCGTAGCCTCGTCCCGCTCTCGAAATCCGACCTTTCTCCCGGTCTCTAGTCCTCGCGTTCGACTAACCTCCGTCGAGCTCGTTCGATGGCAACGTGTCGCATCGCGACGCGCGAAAGCGAGCGTCTCACGCGGCCGCGAGGCTCTCGAGCGTGGACAAAAGTTCAGCGGCGCGGCGCCAAGGGACGTCCGCCGCGCAGGCCGTACGGTGGCGCCACGGCGCGGCCGCGCGGCCAACCCAGCCGCAGGAACGCAAGGGTGGCTACCCCCACCACCGGCCGGCACCCCTTCCAGTACCGGCCACGAGGACACGATGCGCTGTATCAGGTATCGGAAGTATCGGTGACTTCAACGGCCTGATCGGAAAGAAGGGTTGCGTTCGGCCTACCGCTGCACAGATTCGCTCCACCTATCCGTTACGCGTCCAATCTTCCTTCCACGCTCTTCGCTTCTGTCCTTTCTTTCTCTCTTAGATCCACCGGTTAGTGTTTCTTCTTTTTTTCTTTTTATACCAAACACACCGTTTTCTACGATATCGCGGATTACAGCTCGTTACAGTTTCACCGCGTTACACGTCCAATAAACGGAGCTCGATCTTACTCCTTTCTCATCAGCGAGTATTGGCTCATTTTGTTATATATTTTCTTCAATATTCTGCCGCCGGATAAATCCATTTTCGTCGTTTCCATTGAAACGATATTTTCATTAGGAACCTTCGCGCACCTTTTCGTACAGCAGCGAGGTTGACTTATCAGGAATAATTACGTATCGTATTTTCATCGAAACTGAACGTACACACGGTGATTATAACGCGTTATAAAACTATCGAAGTATATGTATATGCATATATCGAAGTTTGTATCGCGGATTAAAAGTTGCGTAATTGAAATAAAAGCATAGTCGTGCGAGAGGTATGATAGGAAAATATTAGGCACGCGATTTTAGAAGGAAACTGCTACGTAGTTACAACCTTTTACGTTTTCTAAAAAATATTTTTCCGTAGAAATTCGAATAGAAAAGTTTTTCGTTGCGAAGCGCATTGTACGTATCGAGCATTTCTCGATCCAAGGAAAAGGTCGCCTTTGCAAAAACGTTATTTCGTCCGAGATAACGGTTTCTCGGAAGAATGAATCGAGAAAACGAAAAACCTAGCGTAATTCTTCACCGCGGAATTTTCTTTCGGTTAGTTCTATCGAGGGAAAAACTTTTTTAGATAACTTAGATAAGTCGAACAGAATTCACGTGGGTTGACTTTGCGTTATACTTTGTACTTTGTTTTAGGAAATTTTTCATCCAACGAAAATCTTCCCGAATACATTTCTCGTATCGAGTAGCTTCTTTTTTTTGCGAAAAAGAAAGGAAAAAATTCGCGTGGTTTTTCCAATTTGAAGAATTAGTTTCGGAAAAGTATTCCTTAGAGGAAAATACGTTGGACCTAATCTCTTATCTCGCGTCCGTTATCGATAAAGACGAATTCGTTCGTTGAAATTTCACGTTGAAAATAGAAATATTCGATTTTCCTTTATTTCGGTACTTGTCGGATCAAGGAAAAGTTTGTTCCAATAACGTGAAACGCGATAATAAATTTATAATCGTGTTTGTAATTATAATCGTATTCTTATTACTGATTATTTATTTTATTATTATATATGTTATTATTACTGATCATTGATTTGTTATAAATTATAGCAGATACCAATTATTAAGCGAATAGTAAATATATGTATATTCGTCATGAAAGCTCGGTTACAACATGGTGCTTGTAAATTGCATTTTGAAATAGATTCGAATTCCGTAACGCTAATTTCAGGATTATAGAAACAGAAATAACGATAATTGTAACGTTAATTATTATGGTTACAGTAATTATTAATATTCGTAGATTACACTTGGCGAATTATTCATTCATTTGTTTGTCTATAAGCAGAATTAACTCTTCTACAAGAATTAGAATTACCCTCTGTTACGTTTCGCGTGTAATTATTGTAATTCCAACGAGTATTACTTTCGCGATACGATTAAGGAAAAAAGCAGCGCGGGACATTCCATTAATACGAAAGGGCAAGAATATGGAAATGAGAAATAAATTATTACTGTCCTAATCATACGTAAAGGAACCCATTGTCCACTGTCCGGTTCATTTTACCTTCGCATGCCCATGTTCGCTTGCAGATTTTCAGAAAAAATTTACGATCGAAAAGCTTTGCTCTGAATAACTGTTACCATTTTGTCATACCGTGACGAAATTGATCGTATTCCGCGTATAAAATTATAATTATATAATAACACAATTACACGTTTAAACTCCGTCGCGTATCATCGGAATCGATAAGTTTAAATATTTGCCGTTTACTCGACGATGCGAAACTGTAGCTCCCGGTTCCCGTTACTACAGACGAACAACGTTCGACAAACGTTCGAATCTGGAAGAGAATGGAAATGAGATTGTTCTTAAAAAGCAAACGTCCATTCCGATTTGAAAAAATTTTCCAGCGCTCGATAAGCCTGGATGGATCGAGGTCGATTAATTTTCCACGTGCCAATGCAATTTCTGTCCGAAGACGTTTCGCCGGGCGGCCGGGAGTTTCAATGAATCCAAATGGTCGTAGTTTAGCGGGGACGATAACGACGGAAAATACTAAGGACTGGAAAGGAGCGGAGGAGGGTGGCGGGCGGTCGGCGGGTTGGCAGTGGTGGTGGCAGTTTAGCTTCTGGCTCCTTTTTCCGATCATATCGGGAGTCAAACCTCGGCGACAGGGTGGGAAAAGTGGTGCAGGAGCATGCGCCGGGAAAGGGTAAACTTAGGCGCAGGTTCTAACCCCTCGTGATCCCCCACTCCAGCCGCTTTCTCCACGATCACACGACCCGACGTTTTTCCACCCTTATCTTCGCTCGCTTCACTGTCTCAAAAACCTGTATAGGCACTTTCATAGCTTGCACCGCGAAGATGTCAACGGGGATGTTACTTTTTTCTCCTCTCCCTGCGTGGGGGAGGGGGTCGACATTCGCGATCGTCGATACGGGCCTGTGTTTCGACGACGCGACGGGAACGGAACCTTTTGCAGCGTGCTCTGTTATATCCGACCACAGTTTAGGTAAGCGAGATACACTTATCTACTTTTTTCCATATTTTCTCCTTGTTACTTGCAATTTCGAAACTAAAAAATCCTCCGCGTTGCTATTTTTCTTTGCTCTCGCTGCTTTCTTTACCAGATATTCCGGCTTGCGATTTTTACCGCTTTACCCATATTTTTCCTTTCGACGCGTTTTTCTTTTTTCCTTTTTCCTCTTTTCCAGAGATTCTTCGTTTCTCGATTACAGTTAGTTATTGCTCGTCGATTCACGCATTTCTCACCGAAACGTGCATTTTTATTCCATTACGTCGCGTAAATACTTGTCTCCGCTTTTTTGAAACAAGGAGAAAGTAATCGACGTACAAACAAATATCGATGTTTTACTTCGATTTAATATTAACTCGTTTCGCAACGTCTTTTCTTGGAATTACGGTTGCACGATATTTCACGCAATTAATTACTCGTTAGCGACACGAATTCGCTATACGCGTACGATTGTACAATAGCGTATCGATACGTCGCATTTCTTGTAGATCAACGTACACACGCGTAGAGTGTCAGACGTTATAAACTTTTCCACGTTAAGCATACCACCCGCCGTTTCGTCGAATATGGAACGAGTCAAAGGAGTATACCTATGTATACTTACGCTTGTTTACGTTAAATAGCTACGTACTCTGTCTTTATCGTTATTACAACGCATTTGCGACGGCGCACTTAAAGTAAGCGACAGAAGTAAGGTGGAAAGGGATTAAAACGAAGTTTTAAGTTATGTTTGCCACTTGATGCCATTCGAATGCAATTCTTAGGATCTCACGAAATAAGATCCAAGTTCTTTGCGTTGGGCACGACCATCTGCTGTGCATTACTTTCCTCTGGAAGTACACAAAGAAACGCTTCCTTGGATAATGCAAAGCCTTAAATGTCTGTAACGGCACACTTTTCATCAAGCATTTACACTTGTCCCCTTATCAAAATGAAAAAGAAAATTGAACAACGGCATTTCGCGAAACGGGGAAATTGGCGTACGCATCTTTCGATATACGAAACAACGTACTTCAATGCCGGTAGAAAGTTGCCATAACTTTAAATTTGTGACGACTCGTAAAAATACGGAGTATAAACGTCCGAAAGGTTCGCTGTAATTTATGATCAACGCTTAATTACGCTTAATCTTTTCGAGGAAATAAATAATCGAGCGAGTAATCGTTCGAGCGATAATTATGACTATCGATTTTTCTAAATAAACGTTGAAAATTGCGATTTTAAGTACAACAGTTTTACGCGTAAATGAGCAATTAACGATCTCAACGTTTCGATTTCTTACGATTAATAACATTTCGTTCGATTCCCGAAAAAAACATAAATTTCTCGCGTTACGATTCTAAATAAAGTAACTCGGATCAAACCTCGAAACGAAAAATTCTGTAATTACCAATTTTTACGAATCGATATTTAAAGTTTAAATTTTAAACGCGACAGTTTGGCGCGTAAGAGCGCGATTAACGATTATATGGCGAGATTTCCAAGAATTTTCGCAATTAATAGCATCCCGTACATTTGCCGAAGGAACAAACGGTACAAACGGTGCAAACGGCAGCCCGACCATTACAACGTCAGAGGACAACGAAATCTCCGATCCACGTTTCGTCTTTTCTCCCACTTTAAATCCAAAATGACCCTGAATGATCCCGTCTTGTCGTCTCGAGCCACTCCCCGAACCCTCGAAACATCAGGCCGACAAAGAGGAGAAGGGAAGGATGCACGATACACCTGATGAAACGGTGGTCTCTGTGACTGCGTCCCGCAGCGTGACCCATTGTTTCCTGTCGTTCCGTCCAGACGGGGCCCGTGGTGCGTTTACTTTCGATCATATAATGAGTGGCAATGTAGGCCAGGAACGTCCACGGAATCATATTTCGCCGTACGAGGCGACACTCAACACCCGGCCCGGAGTCATACAGAGAACAGACGATTAACGCGATAGCGTTCCGCGTTTCGCGGAATCCAAGGTAATCGTCGCGTAATAAAGAAACTGAAACGACCGTGTCGAACTTGCGCTGCATCGGAGTTGTTTCCTCGGAATACCGGAAAATCAACGCAATTTTCGTTAACGTCCTTCCCATCTTATGGAATTCGTCCAAACCTTCTGTACCATCCATCGATTCTTCCAGATGACTCCAACAGCTTATACGCAGTACTTACGTATACTCTAGTTTCCAAGTCGCTGGGATTTACCCTTTCATTCCAGACCAGACAATTACGTTTCTAATTGGATTTTATTAGAATTTCTATGATTTTTTCACAAACTATCGCATTAAGAGTAACTAAATAGGTGGGTGTATATATAGCAATCTTGTACGTCTTTTCATAAAATATCGGATAATGGGATCAAGAAAAAATAAATATAGGCGTAATAAATAAATAAGCCATTCAGGAGTGGAACGAGTAGGGAAAAAGTTTGTTCGCTTGCGTTTGTCTATTTACTTCTTATTAAATGTTCGAATAATAAACCCAGTGATCAACGATGATTTTAGATGTTCAATGTACAGGATAAATTAAAATTACCGGTTTTAATCTGAAAACTCATCAGAGCGATAAAATTCAGAGCTGATTCGTCGGATTAAAAAATTGATCAATTTCAAAGTATCTCGTGACACTCGATACGTGTGTAAGGTTCTAGAACACGAGAATCTTTCTGCGCATGAAGTTCCACGATACAAGAACAGTCTTCCTGTCTGGAACATTTTACAGCTCTGACTAATAGCCAGCTTGTTCAAATTTCTGAAACGCAGCGTCTATCGTATTCGATATTTTATTCGAATTACATCTTGCAATCGTGTAATAGTTCCAATTGTATTCTATTTCACACCGACTAGATTATTCGTGTTATCTGGATCACGATTTTACTCCGCAAGTATTCGCGTCTCGCACCATAGGCCTTGAATACGCGTTGTTCGTATCATCGACTTCCTGGTCCAAGTTCGATACTCGAGTGTCGATACAGCAGCATTCGATATCGCAACGCGCGGATTACGATGTGAAAAAATAAGTGCGTGTACGCACGACATAAACACGCCGAATACAATTTCGAAACGAAAACTCGCAACGCAGCTACTTCCTGAAACAAACGCACAAAAATATTTTGCATTTACGCAAGTCGAGCAATTTTTTGAAATTTAAACTTTCCGTCCATTTAGAGAGGAAGGATTTATCTAATTTTCGAAAAGGAATATTGCGCAGCTGCGGTACTGTATTAATGTAACATTGCGACAGGACGCGACGAGGAGTTCAGAGGGTCACAGATTCCGCAAACGTATTCGACTAGCAGAATTAGAATTTGATTATTTCGTACGTTTGTCACGGATCGATGTTTCTTCGAAAACATTTACGACCCGTAGGATAATCGACTTACGAATTCGTGATAAGTCGTAAATATACACGTTTGAGATATTTTCATAGGAGCGGAGAACTGTGTATCGGTAAATGTGAAATCTAATCAACTCGTTAGATAGAATTTACTAACTTATGCATCGCGATGAGCAAGATTTGACACGACTCTCGTTGAAATAGATATTCTTTGCGATCGAGAAAAAGTTAAATGCCAACTAATGTTCCATTTTTGTACTTGACTGACATTTAGTGTTTGGACAGTTTTCGAATTTAGTCAAATTAACCTCAGATAACTCGTATATCAGGGTAATTCGTATAGTTTTATGCGTTCGATTTGTATCGATTTGAGTCGCGCGTTTGGTATCTCTCTCGTCGATTATTCCACGACAGTTTTTACATCAAAACGTTCGTCGTTTGAAATCTTTTGAAATTGGATGATAAAATTTCGAAATACGCGTTTAACCGTAAGAACACTTTGGCTGCCTCGTGAAACCCCGAAAGACTGGAGTTTCTCGAACCCACGCGTAATATAGTACACAATATTAAAACATAGTATTTACCATCGCGTAACTAATCCGAACTTAATTTCTCTAGTTCTTCGTGTCGAATCGACAGACGCGAATGGCGCATTACAGTATTTTTTGAACGTAAAAGTAGACTTCCTTAATAAATACCCTAATGGTGAAAGTAAAATGAAACTGAAATGAAAGCCGAAATGGGAGGAAAGTTGAAAAAAAGGAAAAAAAAGAAAATCGAAATTGTCGGAAATTGTGAAAAAAACGTCGATAAACTCGTAAAGAAGGGAATTGCCTTGGAGCACCGGGAGAGGTAGACCGTCTGGAAGCGTCCGTTGTCGCGCGATAAGCAAAATTCAAGCTCGGCCGTTGCCGCAACGCCGTTCTCAGGCCTGTTGTGCAACGCCGTAATCTCGCCTAATTGCCGCTGCAAGAAGCAATTCGCGATAGACGTTTCAGAGGATTAATTAAGACGTTTCCTAAGACGCCGCTTAATTTCCACGCCTGTACGTGTGTCCGTGTGCATGCGCGGATACACACGTAGACGCGTGTAAAAGCATGGCGAACGCATGCATGGACGAAACGCGGCTACTGTTTGGAAAAAGGGGGATACAGATCGATCGGGAACCCGGTGGAAACGATACCGAAAGGGGTTGCGAACTAGTCCGGCCGGTTTCCCGATGGGAAACGGACCCGGTGATTAATAAACATACGAGCGGAGTGTCACTCGACGCTGCTCATTAGCATCGAGCATCGATCACGCAGCCACGAATCGTGAAAAAAAAAAAACTCTGCTACAGCTTGAATTATCGATCCTCCTCGTTTTATATCGCCGCCCGGCGATGCCAGGAGGGTGCTTCTCCATTCTGGCTCCCGTTTTACCTTCAGGTTTAAAGGGTGAACCTACTGGGAACTCCGATAAGTACGACTCGTTTCTAGTTCGTGCTTTCTTTGTTTATCGATTAATTTCGGGTTCTGTTCAGGGATTAGAAGACGGAGGATACGTTTGTAACGGTGGTTCCATAATCGGTCTTTTCTTCCGACTCGGTGGGCGATCGAACGAGATTATTCGTAACATATCTCTAAAACGATAGCCCGATCATCGAAGAATATTTTGTCACAAAAGTTCGTCGGTACGAATAGTGAAACAAAGATTGATATTAGAAGATTCTTTGATCGTCTAATCGATGTAGGCAGAATCAGTATTAACGTATCGACGTATCGACGTAAAGCGCTAGATACGACAAAGTAACGGCGAGTGTAAAAGAATAATACATATTTTTAATAAAAGTATCATCAGATTAGGTCATCGTGTAATTTCGAGGTAAAGAGAAGGAAGAATAAAGGCTTCCGATTCCTTTGAAAAAATCATTTCGGTTAAGCATTTCTATTAGCGAAAGATCCAAACGCGTGCTAGAGATCAATTCTTTTGCTATTTAAAAAAGCCCGTAAAGTTTAATTTATTTAATTTCCGATAACATTTAACCTACGTTCTCTTTAATTTTATTTTCACAAACAATTACAAACAATTTACTAACAAAAGGTTTACTAACGAGACAATCCTTCTTTCTCGTAATTCGAAAATAATCGTGCAAACGTTCAGCAATTAGTCGATAATTAATTAACAGCAGAATTTCTTGTCATTTGTCTCGATGAAAATAAGCAATATCGTTATCAACGATACGCACAGGGTCTTCGAGGACACAGAATTCTCGTGACCATCTCGATCTACGCGATGATCGCAACATTCGATCTTCGTCGAGTTCGTTATTGCGTGCGTTCGATCGCAATACGCAACGATCGTATCCGAGTATCTATTTGTTTGTTTTCTCAGCGAAATATTGTATAACAATTGAACATCGTGCAGCGACCGTGTAACGTGTTGTTTGCACGGTAATTGCGTCTGGTTGCACAACGCGCCGCTATGCAATTCGTCGCTTGAAAAACACTGCGTGAAACGCAAACATCGATTCGCTCGAACTCGATAACATTTGTCGAAGATTGTGATATTTTCGAATCGTGTCGTTTCGCCGTGACAAGTGATACTCGTGTGACGTACGTTCAACGGAATCGACGACTGGTTGTTTTACTTTTGCGCGTGTTAATGCCAATGAAACAAGTGTAAAGTATGTAACACGAGTTGTTGAAAAAAACAATTCCCGATAATGCAAAACTTTACACTCGAAGAAATTTCTCCGAGTTTCGACGCTTTTTTCGTCAATTCAAAAGTTGAATCGCAACGTAAATTTCCTACCGTGGCATGTTTTCGAATAACCTTCTATTTACTACTTTTTTCTTCCTTATTTTTTTTAATTCCAAAAGAGGGACGTAGCGATATGCTCGTAAAGCATTCGACAATGCGTTCAAAGTTTAGCGAACTTGTAAATTTTTACATTATCGGATTATAAATTTTTACCGTTATTTTTGACGGAAGGAAAGGTTCTAGTCCTATTAAATTTTAGAAATTCTCGTTTCTTTTCTTTTTTTTTTCTATTTTGACCTAGTTTCTATAAGAGAATTATTTTTACCTTTAAATTAACGGAAATGTAGGAAAAATTAACAACTGTCGCATAATAGTCGTTTATCGGCTTTCGCAGTTATTTAATAACGCGGGAATTGTACATATTTATATTCGAGGTATCTCAATAACTTTTCCACTGAAATAATATTCTATCGGAATTCTGTAAAATTTCGTTTTATTATTTACAACGATACATACACGCGATACTCTTGATAAAAGCATAACGGATCGTGACGAGACGGTGTAATTAAAGAAATTCGAGAAGGTGGTGGCGCGCAGCGCAAAGAAAGGGGCAATGTGCTCGAGTCGCAGACGTAAGGAGACGTAAACGTATCCTTGGGTCGGCGAGTCGCAAAGAATGGGCGCAATATCGACCGGAAGTCGCGAAAATTTTTCCACGAACGCGAGCCACACGCCGGAAAGCGCATCGACTCGGCAATGCGGACAATTGCATCCCCCCTAGAAGCCATTCGTGATGAAAGTCCAGCGTCCATGGGGGCAATGGGGTAGCCGGGTGTGGGGACGCATTCCGGCCGAGATTAATTCAGAGCGAAGAGGAATTCAGCGTCTATCTCGCCGCTCGCGGAACCGTTTTCGAGCAATTATTTCAGCAACATTGCAAAACGATCGCGCCAAGCCTCCCTTTTACCGCCCCCCCCCCCCTCTCGCCGAACACCACGTGTTCCGATTAAGTTGCAGTGCGTTTCTTCCCGATTCGGTACTTCACCCTTTCCGCTTCCCATTTCATTCCGAACTGGCTTTTTCATTTTTCCTATATTACGAATGCTCCTTTCTCCTTTCGAAATTTTTAAGATATTTTTTATCTTTTAGAAACGACATTTCCAATTCGCTTTCTTTAACGAAGTAAATTATGCTTCAACCCTGTTCATCGACAGTTCGCGACGAAATGCTAGCATATCCTATAATTTTCGGTATTTCTTTAGAGCGACGAGATATACGCAGATGCTACGCATATACATATAGTATATTCCTTCTTCGTAAAAATATAGAAAACGATTAACCGCATTTTACACTTGCTTCCACAATTTTCACCCGTCTATGTATAAAGTAGATGAGACAAAAGATGGCGCAGGTACGAGAAAATAGATAGAAATTTTATTTTTTGAGAATGCGAAGATTTTTTATGCATTTGTTGCATTTGCTCAATGAAAATGCACCGAATCTAAATTTGGTATGAAAACCACGTCGCGTTAGATTTGGGGGATAAATGGATAAAATCGTATCAATTTTTACTACGAAATTACGAAATTTACGAGAATATTCTAGACGTTAATTTTTTTTCCATGTTTTCGTCGAGTGTATCTTGTAATGCTAACCTTATTCTGTAAAATCAAATTTCATTTATAATCCCGATGCGTCGCTTTAAAGTTACTCGAAACAGATTATAGATATATTCTTCGATTATGGCAAAACTACGTTCTATGTTATACGCTTACTTATCGAAAAGATTTTCATTACACGAGTTACATTTATGATACGGGATATGTAGTGAATTTAAAAAATGAGAATAGACGAATGAAGAGATATACGTATAAACGCTACGCATATCTTGGTTTCTACATATTTACGGTACTAAATGTTTCGGATTAGTACTCTGTTACGTTACATTTGTTTAATCGCAATCTTCTTTTATAGTCGAATAGAAATTATTTTAGAAGGGTAACTATCCGTTAAAATGCAAAATATGCGCTGGATATTCCTCTTAATGCGCATTTTATTTAGAGAAACAAGTGTAAGAAAAAAGGCAGCAAACGATAACAAGCAAGTACAACGCTTGCCCCCTTTTTTAGCATAAAAAATCATCCGGTCGCTCGTCAGTTTTGCTTTTCATTAATTCCACGCTCGCACGATTTTCAATTCAGATTACTCGCAGCGATCAGACTGCAACGATCCTTTCTTTTTCTTTTTTCCTCCGGGCCGTGTTCAGACGGAAGATCAAGGCCAGGGTGACACTATAATAAGCTGTTTAATAATCAATGCGCATGGACCAATAATTACGATTCGACGAAGGAGTGGGTATGCAAAGAGGCATCAGCGCGAACTGGTTTCAGACAATGACGTCTCCGGTACGATCGCGTTCGAAGAATAATGCGATCCTTCCTCTTCCTCTTTCTTCATCGCTTTCTCTCTCTTTCTCTTTCTCTTCGGGCCTCGTTTCGATACGCTTTCGATTGTCCCGTAATTTTGATATGCCAGACGAACCGGGAAGGACTGCGCCCTTTTTTTCTCACGTTCGCTGTTTCTTCCTTTTATCTGATCTACGTCGCGCTGTTAAAGAAGCAGCTGCGTTCCGAAGGTACGCGGTTTAGAATAGCAAACGAAGATTTTTCCTTCCACCCGAGGATTTGAAAATTCTTCGCTATTTTCGTTACGGACACTGATTTTCTTTTAATTATACAGAACGCTGAAAATCTTTCTACGCGTGTTCTTCCTTCCGTTTAAAATTCCTAATTTCGCATTCCCGGTAAGTTATAATTAACCTAGTTAAACAATTTGGTTCACATTTGACCAAATACGAACAGTTTATTAATTTGACGAATTAATTAACAAATTAATTTTGTTATATTTCAAGAGTAACCGAACATTAGAATTTGATAAGGTTTCAATCATTTTTAAACCTCTTAAATGGAAATCTTACGCTTCGTGTGAAACTTATTCTTTAATTTTGCTAGGTGAAAGTAATTTTCATTCCTGACTACGGTTTTATTTACACAGTTACGACAGATTTGTATCATGGTATCACACACTGGTTGATAATTATATACGATTGTAACCGGATCCTGGTTGAATACACGTACCGTTTGTGTTACACCTTATGAAATATGTAATAACATAACTATCGTATCGTTACTAATAAAATCGTTGATTCTATCAATAATCGTTTAAGGAAAATTTAATTTTCATATCGCATACATTTGCGTATATTCACAATTTCTTCCAATTACGTTATTCGTTCTTCTAAAATGATATATCAGCGAAGAAGAAAATTAATAAGAACGCGACGTGCAACATTTTATGTTAAATAAATAAACCAAATGGAAAAAGTACGATGAAAATTGTAAGCGGAATCGGACACCCACTAACCCTTTTCATTACCATCTTTCTTTCTTCTCGCTTCCTCCGTACGTAACAGCAACCCCATCGCATCGATGATTCGAGGCTTGGTTTGATCGAATCCCGGGCAGCATCCGGCGTAGAAGAAACCGGAAGACGGTGTTCTCTCCCGGCAGATTCTCCTGGGAACACTCAAGGCTATCTGTCAATCGTGCCAACAGTTCGATTCAAAGCGATATTCGGATTAATGGTTCGGATACACGGGAGGATCGTTGTACAATGGCCTCGATACAATGAGAGGAAATATCCAAGATATGCAAATTCCGATGATCTTCAGCCGGAAAAAGGGTCCGGGAAGACGGGACGGGACACACATGTTCGGCCATATTTGCATACCGGCTGATTTGCATGCGGAAATTTGCATCGCACCGAAGACGATCTCGATCGGAAAGGGAATTCTTCTGTCTGTCTATTGACGTGAAAGGGGTGTGGTGGAGAAAAAAGGGGCGACAAGGTGCTCCGGAGAGAGGGAGAGAGAAAGACAGCGAGAATAATATATTAAGGGCGCAAAACGCTGTTAATGCCTTTGTGTCGCTCGGCCAGGAATAATGCCACTTTTTCCCTTTGTGGAAATCCTAAATGTATTTTGATTCCAGACGCTCAGCCCGTTCTCACCGCCGGGATTTGAATTCTCGAGTGGTGGTTTTGCTCGCCTATTACCATCAATCGCAACGATACGCGATTCTCCTACCTTTCGGCACCGTCGCTGATTCCGATCCTTCGATTGCGGTTTGTGATTCGCAGTTGTCGTTGTCGCTTCTCCCATGGGATAAGTCGCGCCTAATAAAACTCCTATATAGGAGAAATGAAAATTATTCGCCTTAATTTCGACACGACCGATTCACCTTATTTCTGTAATGTATAATTAATCGAAATCTCGTTGTTAAGTAATTTAAATATTTTCGTTTTCTCAGTGTTTCAAAACACGAATGTACGCAGTCGGTGTCATAAATATCGAAAGCTAGACAAAGGTAGGTTATTGCTAAATTGCCGATATTTACATATGGATTAATTACATAGATCTCTCTGATCTTTCCATAACTGCGAACAATATAACTGAACAAGAATTTAACGTTATACGATTAACTTTAAACTATATATATATATAAGCTTCTACAAATACGTGTCTTATTCTTTCGCTTTTGATTCGTTGCATTTCAATCTGTTGTAACAGATTTTGGAAGGAATCGAACCGATCTAGTCGAAAAGCGGCAAAAATCGGACGAATGCACTACGAATGATACACGGGGTAAGAAATGTGAAAGAAAGGAGTGAAATCTTTCGATCAACACCCGATTGATCTTCACCCGGAATGAAAAAAGGATCCTCTGAATCCAGATACATTTGTAAACGCGTGAGAGTGCTCGCGTGTGTTGGTCGGTGAAAAGGTCGATCGTACGACTCGTTCGATACCGTTGCGACCCCTGATCAATGCTGGAAATCGAGTTCGAGGAAAGTCGTTGCAGGTAACTCGGACGACGTCCATTGTGCTTGTAGAAGTAGAAGCTAAGCAAGTATATGTGTCAGTGACGGAAACTGATACCCATTCAGGCTGTTCTTCTTCGTCCACGGGGTGTCCTGGAACTGGAAACGTGAGACGTTGCTGGCTGCAACAAAGGCGACAGGTAGAAACACTTTCGTGGATGGAAAACCTGCGCTCCTTCGGGAAATCGGACAATCGGGCACCGGTCCCTGTTTTCAGAAAATCGGAATTCTCGCTTTCGTGCGTGGAACTGGACCGTTTGTTTCTTTGACTTATGTAAAGATATGTCGGAGCTATGATCTTATCGTTTTCAGACGTATAGCGTACGTGTTTGACTTTCACAGATTTCTATGGAATAAAGGATTTAGTAGCCTCGGTAGTGCCAAAATTTACTTCTTTCGTTGAATTTTCCGTTATTTTGTAATATTCGTTAAAATTACACTAGCAGTTGATCGAATCACAGAAATATAAGACGACGAATAATGCATATCGCGTAGTAATAGCGATAAATTAAAGTAACGGCAAATTTAATAATTTCAATATGTTGGAATAATTGTTAATATTTTAATTTCGCGGTTAAATGTTACATCTCTATATGTATTCGTTGGATTAAAAAGATGTTGTTGTCGTATTCCAACATCATCGAGTTACGTGTTATTGTTATAGGTTTCGCAAAATAACATCTCGATGATCGATTAAGAACATTTCTCGAATTTGTTTCAGAACTGACGTATCGAGTTATTTACATACTTGTATTTCGCTAAACGTTACATAGAAACGTTTAGAAATCTTTATAGGTATCAAACACTTTCTATTTCACTATCGACATTTTTTATCATCGATCGACGTCCGTTTTCGAATAACGTATAAGAATAAGCGTGTAAATACGAAATGTAATTGTAAAAACGAAAGAAGAAAGAAAAAAAGAATAGGAAGAGCAATTGCTTTTACTTGAAAACATTTGGATCAGTTCACGCCGATTCACTCGCTCGAACACCTCTCGTAATTTAATTTTCCTTTGCTATTGCACCTGCTGCTCTCGAAATCTTTCAATTGACAAATCTTCTTCTACAGGCACGTTACTGCAACGAGTACTTTCAGCAAAGTTTCCCGGCAGTTTTTCCCGCAAAAAACTGAACCCTTTCTGCGGAATGATCACGAGCATTTCGGAAGACGGAGGAACGGGGCCCGACCTTGGCCGAGCCCCTTCACCTGGCCCGATAAAGGAGAGGTAACCGTGCGTGCGGGAACACACGCGTGGCCTTCTGGGCTCTCTTCGTACATGTCATACGATCCACGTTTGCACACACCGGCTATGCGTTTATACACGGCAGTTTTATCGGCCGACGCGACCACCTCCCTCTACCGGCCGTATCTACCGGGGGCTAGCTATGGAATCCGCATGTGATCACGCATATGTGCCTCCTTTTTGCCCCGTCTGCATGGTTACGTCTTTTTCCTTACAACCAACTCGACCATCTTACTTTGATTCTTTCCTTCTTTCCACTGCTTTTCTTTCATCCTTTCTCCTACTTTCGTATCGTCGTCCGAGAAATTTCGCCAATTCGTGTCCTTGGTACTCGTTACTTGTCGTATAGTTAACTTTTCGCAAACTGCCGTGTAACGATGGATTATTTGTATTTCACGTTTACAGGATATCGATCGTCCCGAACGTCAATTGTTCGGAAATTCATGCTTGGAGAATAATTCCATGGAAATTTTTATCCAAGGCTCTTTACGTTACGTTAATAGATATATATTTTAACTCGCGTCGAAGCTTATTCCGAATCGTTATGGGTAATCTATATATTCTAACGATCAGATATCTGCTGTAATTGTTGATTTAATTTATTAGGTTAGGGGGAAGAATGTTGCAAGAATATCTTTGAACGCGATGTAACTCGTAATAATAATCCAATATATGATACGATAACAATGCCGAGTCTTCGCTATAGATCATAGCGTATTCTTTGAAGTATTGCGACATAATTAGAATTATATCTCATTTTGAGTGCAACGTTCGAAAGATTATTTATAGTTTCATTAATTCGTTCTTCTCTTATTTTCTTAAATTACCGTCGTATTCTATTATTTTCTTCGCAAAATAATAAAGTAACAAAAAACGACAAAACGGTGCACGCAAAAATCGTTTCACTTTGCCTTGCGCAATTGTTAGCAGTAAGTACCATCGAATAATCTATGTATTTTATTATTTATTATTTATTATCAACTTTTTATTACTCCGATAATTATTCTAGGTTCCATATATACCTACGCAAGTAAAGTTTATGCGAGATAATGCGATATATAGTACAAACTGCTTTTATACGTTATATAAACGAACCGTTTAAACAAAAATATTAAATTTTTCGTTTCTTTCTGTCAAAAAACTACCCCTCTCAGCGCCCTCCTTTTATTATACATACGATCTTTCCCAATTCTTTCCTATATATCTCCTCGAATGTCCTTATTCTCCAAATTATCCCGTATCCCACAGTATCCTGAATTACACCTTCCTTCATATACTTGTTCTTCCAAACGGTACTTCATTTTTCCAGCTTTTCGATCCACCGTTGTTCGTTGCCGATACACCTTCCTTCTATACCTTCACCGCGTACCCTTTCCTCCCTAGCCTGTCCATCCTTCTGCTCTGCCCCCTCCTTACAAACTTCTCCCTTCCTCCGTTGAACCGTGTTGGGCCGCGCGTACGCATATATACACGTGGATATGGTAATTCACCGGCATCGTCGGTGATATGTAAATAAGTTAGATTCGAGTTTTGTTGGGGGCCCGGGCGAGGGGTGAGCGCGGGCCAGCTCGATGGGAACCATGGTGTAGGAAACGAAAGAACCAGCCATCCGGGGTAGAGGAACGACGAAAAGAACGCGTAAGTGTAAGCGCCTTAGTAGCCGCACACACGATCCGGACGACCGGATCCAGATTTATTGGCCGTTCGGCGAACAGAGAGGAGAAAAGCTGGCCCGTTCGGTGTGAACGGAAGCCGGGGATTTTACGATCTTGATTCCGAATCAACCGGCGACTCCGTTTCGTCTTTCTGCTGCCTGATAATCTGTTCGAGGCTCGTCGACGCGCGCGCCCAAATTTTCTACCCCGTGATCGGAATTCCGCTTCCTTCTTTCGGTCAACTTGCTTGGAAAAACTTCGACTCGCGGAATCCACCGTCAAGATCCACCCAAAGTTCGCCCAGCGACTATCACGTCCTTGTCCATGGTATTTTGCAAGCGACCAGATTGAATCGAATTCTCGTAGTTTCGTTAATATCCACCGTTTATGCCCTTAAATATTTCGTATTGGTACCATTGCTGTCGCACGATACATTCCTAATTTCAATATGCGATACGTAGCGCGAGGATCAGAATGTGGGTGCAAATCGCTTTAGGCAATTTTATTCAATTTAACCGATATTTCCTATCAGTATGTCCTCCATATAGTGGAAATTACATACTTTCGGACATCGTATCTGTTCGTTGTATTTGTAGCGTCTCTAAACGGAGAAAAACGACGAAAAAGAAGAAAAGCAAACTCGAATATGAAATACCATGCTGTTTTTGTTCCATTTGGCAAAAGGAAGGCGAGATTATTGAAAACAAACATTGGTAAATTTAGAAGCGAGCTAAGTGTTTTAAATTCTCGTTTGAAACGTAAGCGAAACGTAATCGCATTTCTAGATGCATCGCGTAAATTGATACTATATAACCATACAAAGAAATGGTTATCTTCGATCAGATTGCGATTAATACGTCCTACAATAGTTTAACAAAGTCGAAATGCGTTGTTTGTATAACTTTTTAAGTTGTACCAGTTAACTTTCCATTTATTCGCCAACGATATTATTTCGTTTGCAGGAATACGCTTACTTAATTATGTTACGTATGTATGTATGTATGTATATATGTATTCTTGTATAACGTTTCCCTTAAATCGTTTCTATTACGTTACAAACGGTATTTTCGTGGTTTGTTACGATTCGCAAATCTCCATTTCTGCGAATCGAAGAAGCTGTAAAATTTTTCTGTACAGGGTATATCGTTTCGCGAAGATCGTAGAAAGTTATAGCAACGCGTATTTATTTTGCTATTTATATTATTTATTTACTTATTCACCTTGAATTAATATTATCGAGATATTCTATAGGGATTATACTGTAATAACGCGACGAGATTTCAACGATAGCACATAATATACTGTTATATCGAATATATAGATTTTAGAAAAATCTAAATACTTTTTGAAACAGAAAAGTATTTCTTTAATATAAAGAGATAAATTAAAACCCTTTTATCGCATACGATGATTTTTACGACACGTTTATTTTTTCGAGAACCCATGAAATTTCCCAGAATTCTCAAAATACGTGTCCCTCATTGTTCGTTATCTTTTACCTGTACGCGAGTTTGACGTTCTACCACGACTTGATAGATTGTTTTTACTGTTTCACCTTCGATTATCGCCACCGGAACAATCGCAATAGGGGGTCGGTTCCCCTTGACGCCCGTGCTTATGTTAATTCGCAATTACGCGTTGCTACTTAACGAACGTGACCTCGATTTCTGCTTAAAACTTTTCGAACAAAGTAGCCAGTAACCGTTTACGAAATAATTGCAGTTTAGAAATCTTGAAGACAGAAATTTGAACAAAATTTCTGTCTAATTTTAATTATGGCCTCCGATTACTTTCACGCTTAATATTTTGAATTATAAAATTTAATAGGTACAATTGAATTTGCCATTTCGATCTTGAATTTAATTAGAACTGGAAATAATATAGACATCGATCATCAATTTCTTTGTATTATTTTAATTTGTTTATTATTGTCACTGTTATTATTATTATTATTATTATTAAAAAATAACTTTAATATGTATTATAGCGAAAAATGAAAAAATGAGAACATGGCGTAGAGAATAAATATGCGGTATATAAAATAGAAGGCGATTTAACAAGATAACTACATACCTTATAAATAAAGTGATAATAATCGAAGTTTATGTATTATTTTGTGAGTTAAGTATAAATAAAGAATTACACGTGAATTAATTTAGTTACTGTTAGGGTATTAGTTTAATAGTTATTAACATAGTGTATTTGATAGTTACCGACAATAAGATAATAGCAGTTATATAATTAATTGTATCACGATCAAATTTCTACCATGAAAAAGGAGAAAAAGGTAGAAAAATTGATAGCCGACTTAGAAGCTTCCATTAGGTGCATTTTATATTACTTGAGAAAATACTATATTGTATTTGCATCTGATACGAGACCGAAATCGATGGCCAAATGAATAAAAAATTAAGATATGGATTATTTGTTAAATCTAACAAATTAGATTTTCTAGAAAGAGAAAGTGATTATTTATGAAACTATTACGAGTAATCAGCGCATTCGCAAAAATAAAATACAGATATCTGCTAGTACGTACAACTATAATTACATAAGTAATGACATTGGGAATAGCAAAAATTTTCAGTTACTAAATATACTTGAAAATATAAACACCTAGATTAGCTGTAATTACGATATCTTTTATGCAGCTCTCGACTAGAGATATTTAAAGAAATCTCGGTGATGTACGTAATTATTCGAAAATGCAGGAAAACAAGAGGAATTTATCGAATAAACGTGATATGCAAATATGAAAAAGAAAACTTCAGATTGATCGCAAATCGTTAATTATTAATCGAGAAATGAGTTTATAACCTCGCGTAAAATTATATTTATTTTGACAAGGACATTTGTAGAAGGCAATGTACTTATGTACTGTTTTTTCACATTTGTATTTGTTGCAAGTTAGCTGATAAACGATACGACAATACCATTTGCATGTAATTAAACATGAAATCTTATCGATATACGATTGGAAGTATTTAAATATCGAATACATTAAATACTTTCGACAGCCGAAACGACATCAAAGGGCGATAAAAAATCTGAAAAGAAGAGAGAAAAGAAGAAGAGACGTGGAGGGCGCAAGACCAGAGGAACGTTCCAGGTGCGTATAGGGCAACGAAAAGTCGATTAAAATCTCGTTGTATCCTCCGTGGCGTAGGCCTTGGTGGGCCGGGTGGCTGGGTCGGATCGATCGGCAGATCGACGGGCCGATTACGCGCGGGTGCGAGGTGGCAGCACCTGTCCGCTCATGCGCCCTCGCGGGGCCTCACGCGCGGAATTGGTCCGCGCAGCACGCACGCGCGTACGCGCTCACGCACACACGCATGCGTTCGTCACGCGTCTCTGAACAATGGCATTAATAGGCCCTGGCGAGTTATTAATTGCCGGTGCCAGCCGGATATGACTGTCTATAGCGCCGTTCGCCGACAGAACGTTCGCCTAATATCTCTGCTATTCCGCCGGAGACGGCTTTTTCGATAAAGACCGCTGCTGCTGCTCGTAAATTCACCGAATACTAAAAGAGAGCAGGGCGTTTAAGTATCCTCGAGTAGTGTGCCGCGATATTCGAGAATGCGTGCAAGTGCATCTTTGCTTCCACTTGGAGATAATCGGTCGAAGCGGTTATCGAGATTTTTGACCGTTTAAACTTCGGAAGAACAGGGACCGAGTTTTTTGTATGCACAACTTGACGTCGTTTGTTATTACGTAACTTATTAGAACGAAGTAGATGGAAATGACTTTTTTCCAAATAATTTTATTTTTCGTAATGTAACTATAACTGTTGCTATAAACGAATCTATTATGTAAGACGAATAAGGATATAAGCAAATGTGGCAAAAATAAAGAATAAAATTCTTCGCGTATCGTCAGTTTCTTTTTAATATTAATATAGTATTGTTTTTATAACGTATCAAGTAATTTATATAATCTACACAAATAAATGAAGTTATTTCGAAAGAAGAAATATAGTTCCTCGAGACCGTTTAACGAAAGATAAAAAAGGATAACCTAATGTCGACTAGAAAATTCGTAATTTCCTTTGTTACTCGTTATTACGTAAAATTTGATCGTCATTGTCGATGTTCGTATATCAACTTCACGTCGGTAAAATTGACAGCTAATGACCAAAAGGAATTTTATCGATCGTTATTCTCCGCAACGATTGCCTCGGTACGAAGATTTTCGAATTGTTTCCAAGATTGTCGATCTTGTCTGAAATTGCAAACATTCGATCTGATACGTTGGTTAGAATTCGAGTTCTTTCCACTTACTCTAAGATTCGACTAATAGTTACCGTCTGCGTATCTTCTCGGTGCATTGTACCGATATAAAGGAATTATTACATCTTCCACGGCGTGACATATATTAATTCCTTATACGTCGAGAGGATCGGTCACGCTCGCTTTATATTTATTTTCTTACAACTCATTTAGCCTTTGCGCTAAATTCCGTTAAATTCTTCTGTTACACGGTTAACGAGTAAAGGTAGAAATTTTGAAACAACGAGCGACCTTGAGGCGAAGCGTCAACGTAAACCGGATAATTCAGCGGCTAACAACGTTAGTTTATAAGGTAATTTCGAAGAAACCAGTCCGTCTGGCGATCCCTGCGGGTATACGTAGAGGCAGGATCCTGGCGAAAAGGCAGTGTACAAAGAGCGTGTCGAAATAAAAACGATTTCGCGGATCTATTAAACGTTTTTAACGACACCTCGAAGCGAAACGGCCGGTCGTAGAGTGTCCTTGTCCAATGTAGGCTTATTCGTTGAATGCCCTCGGTCTCCTTTCATCGAAGAATCGACTGGGACCAAGCGATCTTTATGGTCAATCTACGTGCGCGTAATTAAGAACCGCCACTGTCGGGGCTGATTAATAGAGGACGGTGCGAGATAATCGAAAGGAAGTAACGAACGGAGAGCAGCGTAAGATGGCATCGAAACTGTTCGTACGCCTGTTTCGCAGGAAATTGCGTCTGTTTGGCCACGGAAAATAATTATTCCTTTTTGCCTGTTTTCTTTTTTATTAACCTACGTGCACGATATGACGGCGAGCGAGGCTAACCGCGTTTTGAAGGCAGTAAAGAAGGGGGAATAAAAACGAAGACGATCGAACGCGCGATATCCCGAAGCACGAAAGGAGGGACACTGCGGTGGCTATCGGGCGAGTTAACAAGCGGACGATTCGAAATGAAAAGGAGGATAGAAGAAAGAAAGGGAGAAATGGCGGGACGGCGGTAGATACGGTGGTGGTCTCGGGCGCGGAGAAAAAGGAATTTTGCATTTATCGACTATGGCCGGCAGTTGATGTAGCGAGGAAGAAGGAGCGAAGAACTAGGTTCGACGCGAAAGGAAGAAGAAAAACAGGAAGACGAGGAAGCGTTTCATTGTATCCCGGCTGGTGTGGTATTTTCACGAGGCTGCGGTCAATTTCCACTCGCGTTTCCCCGAGAGCGAATTTTCAGCGGTGGAGGCAAAGTATCCGAGCCACGTGGCTCCCTTTTAGCGTGCAGGCTCGCCGAGCGAGACGCTCGAAGCGGGAATGTTAAAATAATATTCCGCCGCGTCTGTGTTTTGTTCCTGCGCGCTCATGCATACGTAATTTCCGCGGTTAACGATCAGTCGATTCCCTGTCGAGGAATTCCTGCGCCGGATGGACGGCTCCGTCTTCCTCGGGTCTGACGTCGAATGACAGTTTGATGAACGGACAGGAAGAGACTGTAAGTCCCACCTGGCTCTCCCCAGACAATTAGGACCAGCGTGCAAGGTGGTTCCCTTTGTGGGGCACGTCGATTCCCGTGATCGCGGCCCGTTTTCATCGGAACGTTTCCTTGGATCCTTCGTGACAGCCTGATCGTTTCCAGTCGTTACGATTAATCGACGCGATGCGACCATGCAAACACGACTACTCGTTCCTTCGCTTGTAAAAATGTGTAACGTAAAAAATGGTCGAGGCACCGCTTAATTCCTGCCCTTGTTCGCGTTCGCTGCGTAATTTTCTGCGGCATGGGAACCATTGCCACCGGACAAGCTTGTGTATGACGTTTGATCATTCTCTGATTAAAGTAATTCGCTTCCGAGAAAACCGCCAGTTTTGCCATGTTTGTAGAAATTCGTGCACGCGTGTCTCCATCAACATTTCTTTCCCGTTCAGCCTCCAATTTGTTACCTATATTCACTCGCTCCCTTTTTAATTCGCTCTGATATCGTTGAAATTAAATCTTCCATCTCGCCTTTACTATTTTATTACCTTTGTCCGAGTCTTATGATTTTATCCAGATAAAAATTAACTTTTGAGCCTACCAATTAACGCTTCCGTGATTATGAAATCTAGAATAAATCAAATCTGTGGTTTAGCTTAAGTTTTACAAAGATACGTAACGAATGTAACCACGTGAAAATCGATCATTTTCGTCCTTCTTTTCCTTCTTTCTTTTTTTGCGGTTTTTTGGTAAAATACGTTAGGCATCCGTTGGACTCGTGTACCAAAGAGGGGAATCGAGTTCAAAGCATGGAAAGAAGTGCATTTCCTGTTGGAATATTTGTGACAAACTGCAGACTGTCTTTTCTATTCGTGTACTCTTAAGAGAGTATCCTAAAAGTGAAGAGGTCTCCTCGCGGCTTATGTCTTCGCCAAGGAGGATCAATTTGTCAGGACTGTTATACACATAAGCTAAAAGTAAATTCAAACGGAATACGTTCTCGATACCACGATACGATTCACTTTGCGATATTAAACGAAACGAAGAACACGTTAAAACGAATACGTTAAATTACGAATGGTAAATCTGTATTGATGTTTTACGAAAAGATAGAGATTTCGTATATTTTAATAAAACTTGTGCTATTCGGTTAGAAGCAGATCGGTATTAACGAAATTAAAAGATAATTAAAAGTAACTAAATATAATTTAGTTAAATTTAAATATATTTCGTTAAATTTTTTTGTAATTATTTTGTACTATGTGATTTAGATATACGTTAAAGCGAAATAAGCGAGTAAATATCGATAATAGTGTACGCTTACTTTCGACCTTGTCCGTTTTGTATAATATTTTCACAAATTTTTCTAAAGCAAATTCACATACGACGCGTTCTATTAATCGGTATTACATTGAAAATTAAACATACCGACGACTAATAAATATCCTCATTGGAATAACGGACGTTCGTTGCTAATTTTACTGGTTGCAAAAATGAACAAGTTACCGAAGAGAAACATTAAGAAGAAACGAGAAAAACGCATATTTATAGAATTAAACGATTTTATAAGAAAGCAGACACGTTGCCTCTTTCAGTCTAATCGATAGTTCTCTCGTTAATTGTTAAACTGCAAATCATTGTAATACGATCTGTAGAAGAAAGTTCGATTAAAAAAATAATAATAAATAATAAATAATAAATAAATGGGAATATTTATATCTTTACCGGAGAGAATAAAAATTACTACGACGATAACCCACGATACCTCCTCGTGTAATTATAACGCGTGAATTCGAACGGTAAAAGGATGCAATTCCATGGAAAGTCGCGCTAGATTTAATGGTATTATAGAAATTAGAGTAGGAGCCGATGGTCGAACTTACACACTTTTCTCCATGTACCGAAAACGCGTGGACGTTGAACCACCTTGCGATGACAATTGTCGATCCACTTTAACCCAGAAACGTGAATACTAGAAATACATAGGTACGTACAACGATAGCGCAGTTTCAGAGCGTGCCAAAGTCACTCGCGTCGTTGCGATATTACTCGGTCGTTGTTGACGAAGCGGATCGTGCTCTCCTCCGCGACAACTTGTGCAATGTTGCAGCAATATCGGCCGTTGTGCCCCTTTTTATTTTCCTCTTCGCGCCGTTTCACCTATCGTGACGTACCGGGGCCCCTCGAGACCCCGATTCATTTGCACATCTCATTAACTTGGCCGTTTCAGCCGAGCTGGCGAGGTATCGCCGGCTATCATCCAGGCATCGGCTTCGACGTAGGAAGTGATTCACGGTTCACCGTGCATCATTTCACGCGGGCTACGAGCGCGCCACCGCTCCGCGTGTGTATGCATATTTCTCGTACGCAGTTTCGTGCGTTTCGCAATTTTCCTGCCCATTCCGATGGGTTATTGTTAACTGTTAGCCGTTCTCGTTCCAGTTCCCTTACCGATTTTTATTCTCGAATAAAAAAAAAATTTAAAAAACGGAGAAAAAAGAAAAAGCTATTTGTTTCCCGTTGTTGCGCTGCTCGATTTTGGGTCACTCGATGGATTGGTAAAAGCTGGAAAAGCCATTTGCGGCTAACTAAGTCAGAGGATCAACGATTTTCACTATTTTCAACGACCTATGGATATTCTATCGTGAATCTGTCGCGGACCTATCGTGATCGACGGAATATAAATTTCGCCTAGAGCGTTATTACGGAGAGATTGTAAATGACTGTTCCCGAAATGGACGATGGGTTAATACATCATTATCGGATGTGTTTCAGTATTTGGCTTACGCGAGCAAAATTTAATTCTGTTTATCGTATTTCGAACTCTTCCCGTTCAGTTTACCGAACTGCAATTCCTCTTGATTTATTTTCCAACCTTTTTCCAAGCTTTTATTTCTGGTAACTAGCGTGCCGTTAAAACTCCGCTCGCATCGTCTACCGTTGCACATATTTAAAATTTTTCCATTAAACCGCAAATAACCCATTATCATACGGCAGACTGTCAGTATCCGCGAGCTTTTCTCCACAATTTTATTTTTTCCTTATATTTATTTATCCATCGACTTTGTCAACGCCACGGTTATCGAATGTACCCATACGTAGTTTTATTCTCCGTCAACTCGACTTACGAACGTTACAAGGATATATATACGTCTGTTAGATTTTTAGTTTATCAACGACAATAGAAGTATCGACCTATAAGGCGTATTTAAATATAACGTATACAGATTAAAATAAGTAGAATAATCGAATGAAAATAAATTGGTTACACGTAATTACGTTTTTCTCTCGTTGTTAGTAGAAGTGGACGTTGATTTTGTCGAAAATTACGAAAAGAAAATATTCGTAACCAGTTCGATAGTTTTATTATTAACCATAGTTTTATTATTAGCCGACTTCAAGAACAAAAACTCATGAAAAATTAGCGATCAATCGATGCATATGCGTATTCGTAAGAAACATCAATTCGACGATCGTAATAGATACTTTGGGGAAAATTAGATAAATTTGAGAAATCGTTAGAAAATTATTGAAAGCGTTTCGAAATGTTGTCTCGTTTAATTTTAATCTAGATATTTTTTGTACTCGTTATTTACTCGTTTGTCCGATTTCACTGATCAGATTCAAAATATAATCGTTGGTTTATTATTTTCCTTCATCTCCTACGAATAGTCTTTTGTCTTGTTGCGTGTTTTGGATCGTTATCTTGCATATAATAACTCTGGTCGTGCAAATTATGCTACAGGTGTAATAAACGATGCAAAGTATGCGAGTGCTTCGATGTAATATGACATCAAAATATCGTACTTGTAAAGTGTAACTTACTGTAACTTGTAATTTAACTTTATCTGTCACGGTATAGAGGTGTCTAAATGACTAATTTTATTAGACACGATTATTAATTTACATTTCGCTATACGGACGAGAAATTCGCGTGCATCTTTGAAGGTATGAATTGAAATGCAACACGAATTAACTACTTATAACGTATTAATTAATTTACGAGTACTTAATGACACGTTACGCGATTATATACTGCAAAATGTTCAATTGCCAATTCTGCAACGCTTTGTCGTAATATGCGCCTTTATTACACCGAATTATTAGATTTTATAAAATTTTCGTTAATTTAAGAATTATCAAAAATTCTATTCCTAGTATTCTTAATATTCCAATTTGTAATATCTATGCTTTATTTTCCTCGTTTTACGAATATGAAGACATGGAATATCATTTAAAGCAGTAGCACGTTCGATTCGATAAAATAACTTTTCCTTTCCATTCGTAACAATTTTGCGGAATGCTAATATCTTTCTATCCTTCGATTCTAACATCGGTTTCGCCAAGTTCCTTCTGTCGTATTTGAATAAAATAAAATAAAAATTTCGGAGAATTTACTCGGATGGAATAGCGCTCGGTGTTGCCATTATCATGGAGCAGCAGCTACGGTTAGAAAAACCGTCGACCAGGATTCCTTATCGTCCTGCAACACGTTTCCCCGTATCTGGTTCCTCTGTTCAAGTATTCCGGCGACGTGGCTGGGACGGCGGAACACCCGCGGCGCTAAAACGACGCCAGAAATCGGCGTCGTAGCCCGGTTCGGTAAAAGGAGCTGGTGACAATCGAGTCAACAACCTGCGCGGCCGTTCCGGTCGCTGGACGAGCGATATTTTCGAGAGGAAGCGGCGCCATTCGGCTTCGCGGAAAGGATCAAACCAGCCGTTACTAACGGCGCCGGAGTCGATACGTCACGCGACCAGGACCATCGCGTTCCCCCTTAATCGAGGAAGCTCGATCGCTATCTTCACGCTTCATATGCGTTAATTGGGCGTTGTCGGTGCGACTGAATTAATTTGCGATCGCCAGAGCTAATGAGACGACGACGCGTTCCTTCGGGGAGCCGAGTTCCGCGCGCGGCAATCGCCACGACTCGAGGATCCTCGCTGCCCCTCGTTGCCCATCGGCCTCGTGCTGCTGCCTGTACTTCCAGTAGCTACAACCAAGTGCTAGTCGTATCGCGGTGGGATAATAAGTGAGAACGATATACTCGTTATACCGTATGATCTAACCCCCTTATAGGGAGACGAATTAAACGCGACGTAAATTTCATACGGGCGATACGATGCTTTTTCTGACGGTTAATACATCGATCCAAGGAAAATAAAGGAGTTTAAATAAATTGTTCGAAATATTACAAAGTTACAACGAGTTTTTTTAACCGCTAATGAAGATGCTCGACAAGTGTCGAGACTACATTTTCTCGCGTTACTTACGTCATTTCACGATACTACGCTTTATGCTCGCTTCGAGAACAGTTATCGCAGTGTCGAAGCAAAACACGATAATACACGTACCTTTCGAATGCTATCTTAGAAATGTATCGTTTTGTACTACGTATTAACGTTACCGATATCGTGGTATCGAAACGTAGGTAGTTATATCATAATTCTCGGATAAGTCGAGCTTACTCCTTCTCTTAAGTTTTTTCTTCGAAGATTAGTATTAGTCGAACCTAGTCGATGATTCTAAATCGAATTGCGTCCTTTGTGTTCCACGTTTCGCCTAATTGATAGGGAAATTACAAGATTGTACGTTATAACGATAAAGTTGCAAAACGAGGTGTTAATGCGAGTTTCAACAGTGCGAGAAGTTTTTTCGCTTTTAGAGCGTTTCAAAGTGCTATTTAACGCGTGTTTAAATTAATACTCGGTTAAATAAATATACGCCTAGATATCCAATGAAGAAGAAAGGTAATTTATACTAATATCGAGCGTCGATGGAGAGAGATCGAAGAGAAATTTATGTTATTAGAAACGGGAAAGAAGTAAAATGTAAATTTACGGAGTTGCAGGAACAAGTTGAAATAATTAATTCGGGAAGGGAAGGAAAAGCGAACGGTGGCAAGAGGTTATGGCGAAGTTTTCTTTCGTTGCCGCAGTTCCCAGGCGTGTGCACCTGCAACGGCTCGATAGGCGATCGCTTAAAAGTCAGAGGCGCGTAACACGAAAAGCGCACGGGTACCGGAAATAGATATCTGCCTGGTGGCACGGGCACAATGGAGACGACGTATTGGCAGTCGAACGTTGAACAATGGCTACAATGCCACAAGAAAGTAGGGGCCGTGCTTCAGAAACCTGACGTGCCTCGGTGCACCGTAACTGTCTACGAGAATGTCGACTCCTGCGACTTTTGCCGTTGCACATCACGATAAGAACGTCTCCACCCCGAGGACAGAGGTTCTCAGTTTCACGAGTTCCCGATATCCCTTCCGAATTTGTTATATTTTCCAACGATTTCTTCGTTTCGTCGTGGAGCGAAAGAAAAATCGAACTATTCCACGAAGGTAGATAAACGAAAGCAGCTGGTTCGCGTAAAAGACGAGTGGTTTTTGATCGTTTAACGATTAAACGCGGCGATAAAACGAAAAGGGATAATCGGTATAAACGGAAAAGGAAAAAATATTGCCATCGTAGAAATTGAAACGAAGCGAGATAATCGAATATTGCTCCGATCTCGTAATCCTTCGATATGATTGGATCACAGACGCGTGTTACGTGTTTGTAACGGTGGTTACTACAAATCCCAGGCGACATAGAATTTTAAGTCGTAATAGCAGCGGACGTTCCGAAATCGATATTTTTGAAAAATTTTTTCAGCGACGCGTCGACGCATCTAATTAATAGCCGCCGAACAGGCTGGGATATTAATTATTCAGGACGATGATGTCAAGTAGCACACGTATCTGAGTAATAAAGCATGAAGTAATCATATCCTTACTGCGAGGATAATGATGAAACATGGTAATTGGGCGGCGTGCCATCAAATTTGCACAGTTTGAAGGTCTACGGGAGAACAGAAAATTGAACATTTTACGGGTTGCTCGCTCCGCATTAAAAACTGCATCATGTGCTCGATCTCGACGGATGGGTATAATTATATGCAAATCGGCCAATTAGTTGTGCCTGACATATTTGCGGTACTTGTTAATTTCACTCTCGCTGCGCAACAAATTGCAAAGATTACGACTTTGTATACATCACCAAGTGCGCTCGTTTAGTTCGGCTATTATCTTTATTGATTGTGCTCTTGTTATTGCTTGACAGTATATAACGTACCTACTGTTCCGCTCTCATTGACGTTCGATTACCAACTTTTCTCTTCGATCGTGACGAAACATTAGCGAGCGTTACGTTAGCTATTCCGTTTTTCAGAACTCCTTTTTTTTTCCAAAATTCTTCGCGAATCCGATTAATACTCAACAGATATTATCCGCGCGGTACAATCGACGTTATCGTTAATATCGATGTTAATATTTCTTCAAACATCGCTTATATTCGTATCATCGATCCTTTGGAATTTTCATGCTATGCGCTGTTTAAACGAAAAGGTAACGATAGAACGGAAAGTCGGAAAACGCGAAAAAGGTGGAGCGAAAAGGGCGTGCATTCCGATATACCAAATCCGTCCCGAAATTCAGAAACCCGAGACAACGAGAGGCAGTAGAAACGGCCGACTGCCACGAAACCAACCCTTAAATCTCTCCTCGTCTCGTTCCAATCGCTGCTTTCCTTCCTCGAACGAAAGACGAAAGAGAAACTGGAAAAACCGTGGTCGGAGGGACAGCGGGAAATGCAGAGAGAAAGAGACCGAGCGCGGCAGGGGGAAGAGAGGAAAAGGGAGAGAGAGAGAGGGAGAAATTCAGGCCGGGCAGGCCGCTCGGCTCTTCGAAACCAATATCGCAATGTTCTCTGCAGAAAGTTCGTCCGGTAATGCCATACAATATCTACTCCAGCTTCCATTACTCCGGTCTGGCCTCCCCTCCCGCCGCTCGATAGGCTTCCCCTCCCTGTCACCGGGAACCCCGAGTGGAGTACCGGTCCACCTCCACCCATTCTGCCTCTGGACTCTCTGCTGGACCTTTCTGAACGAGCGGGGGCCGACGGGGGTGGGGAAGAAGGAGAAACGGCCAAGGAGGCGGCTGTCGGTTTCCTTTTCGCTCGATTCTCCTCCTCCTCCTCGCCTTTTCCCCCGATTACGCCACCCCTTGCACTTTTTCGAAAAATATTTTCACGAAATCTTTGCGCCGGAGATATTCCGACAATTTTACACTCGCTCGATTGCACCGGATAATAGAACCAGACCCCCTCCTTTTTGCTTTTTCCGGGATTTTCGTACTACCGATCCTAGTTTAAATCGTTATAGGTAATTCGATTAATTCGAGGCAAAAATAGACGACGTAACTTTTTCCTTTCAACGATTGCTGCGCCATTGACTTATTTCACGAAATTTCAAGAGCAAAACGAGTTAATCGTAAATAGTTTGAAGGAAAGGGTTTAATACGAACACGCGTTTCAAAGTAATTAGAACTTTATTTAAGAATACGAGGATACGAGAATAGCTTTTAACGTTTACAACTGTCGTTACGATACACCGTGGATCGAATACGATAATTTTATACAACGTGCAAAGAAAAACTCGCGTAACTAGTTTTTCGTTACCGCGAAACTCGGAAAATGTCGCTAAACTATTTATACTAATTACATAACGTATCTCTCGCGAATATTTGCTCGCGCGAAGAAAGCACGTTGATCGTGGTACGTCGGAGAATAAGAACGACAAGAGAAATAATCGATGAAACTGTGCGAAGATTGTAAAATATTTTTCTCCAAGGATTATCCTACGATCTGTTGCGAGAAAGTAAAAATAATAGCGACGCGGGAGCGTAGGCTAGTCGATGCGAAGCGGCAGTGCTAGCGAGAAGATCGCTTGGTCTAGAGCAGCCGGTTCGAGCGGTGGTTCTCGGCAGATCGAGGAGCGAGGAGGACAAGGCGATTTAACACGATTGGCCGGTGGAAATAAACTGGCAACACGCGCATTGGTTCCATCGGTTCCATTGGCTATCGGGGCTCCTCGCGCTTCCGTCGGCCTGCCGCTTCCACCGACGCGCTCCCCCGCGGCCTCGTCGAGCTCTTTTTTCGCGTTCCACTCCACCTCCGCTTGACCGGTGCGTCGATCCGCTCGGCCCCGGTGGCCTCGATCAGCCGTCACCGAGCTCGGACCAACTGCCTCCGGGAACCAGCCGCCACGCCACCACGCGCCGCGCCGCACCGCGCCGCACCGTGCCGCGCCGCTTTACGGCCATTCCATGCGATTTCGCACGCATTTTCCGCCCTTCCCGACCTTAATGCCTCGATTATTTATTAGCTCGCCGTGATTAATTGGATTTCCGGGTTAATCGCTCAGAGTTTATCGAGATTATTCTCACAGGAATTATTGGATTTTAACGGTGTCTCGACTTGATCCGCCGAGTCTTCATATTTCTATCTTCCTCTTCCATTTCTTAACGGTTTCAGCACCTTTCGAAATCTTTTCTCAATCCGTATTTTTATATCCATTTTCGAATAAATTTGAAACGACACGTACACTGTTTAAAAGCTATCTAGAAATCTATTATAATTTCCAAATGTTATTCCGAAATTGTCATTTTATAGGTTATACACGTATTTAATTATTTTTGAATGACATTTGAGGCGATATATTTTCAAGGTTAAATATTTCGCGTTTTAAAGTAACAAATGGCGCGAAGTAAGTACAAACACGATACGAAGGGACAAGACACGGAGTGACAGAGTATCTAAATAGTATGATGAGGTTACTTTCTCGTACCCTTGGGCGAACAATTCGTTTTGGACAGGATAACTGATCGCTGTTGCATCTTGATGACACTACTTGACAGAACGATCTAGAGATTACTGCATTTTTATCTGTCCGCGTGGAAATTCGTGGACTACGGAAAATTCGAGATTGGCACAATTTTACAGAATCGTGTCGTAAAAGTTCACGGGCGGCAGATGTCACGAGATGCTAAAAAAATTCAGTAAAGAGAAATTAGGATTACAAGATCGATTACGTAGGTTGCGTTGAAAAGAAATATTCGTAGAAATTTAGCTATGCGATAGCAAGGATACGACAGGTATACCTTACGCTATTATATCTTGCGACGACCGGTGTTACTAGGAAAGCGTTATAACGTAACTGAAAGAAGCGTTAACGTTAACACGAGCGTGTCGACGGGATATTGATTGTTGAAATTTTTCTATAAAACTGAATTGAAACAAATGAGCTTATTAGCGTTGCTGGTTCTCGCGCGGTTCTAATGACTCGGCACATAAAGTCCAATATACGGCAAGAGGCAGCCACACGATGACCATGACTCAAAAGTTCCCCCATCACGTCGGGTAAATAACACCCACGTGACGGTGTCGCTTTCTTCCAGTCGGTGGCTAGATTACCGGGATGAGTTATGATAATTTCTGCCGGACGGCGATCAACGACGTCGGGCAATCAAACATGGCGCCCGTGGAGCAATCGAGCGTCTCCAACTCCGCCAACGCCGTTGCCATAATATCTCCCGGACCCGGAATGTGGATTCGCGGCCGAACACTTTCTATCTTCCACCTTTCTTTGATTGATCTTCCCTCGAAGCGAATTCCACACCGCTTCGCCGTTTTCTTCTGTAATCGATAGGTGTCGACTAAATCGCTAAGCACCTCGATTTATCTTTTCAATGATAATGCTGCGCTCTAAGCGACAGTGGAAATAACGCTTCGGGAAATTACCTTGGTGGAAGTTGAACTACCCCGACTTCCCGAAACGCTTCGATAGTCAAATTCTGTACCACGAACTGGTGTCCGAATACACGACAGCATCGAATGTTGCCGTTAAGATAAACGGACGTTACTTTCTTTCAACTTTCCTACACTTTAGATATTGAGATATTGAAAGATTATATTAATATTTTTACTCGTTAAGCTCAGAAAGATATACAAAAATCGTATAATTAAGCTTCCTATTTACAATTTATGGTAAATTTATTATCAATCGGAATTTACTTTATGCAAGAAATCTTATAACAATGTCTCGAATTATAAATTCACAAATTTTTTAAACAAACTTTTGTTCAAAAATTTACCAACTATGTAAATATTAAAATCGTTAATTTTGCTAATTATATTTTATTTCGCAAAAATTGATGACTCGCGAACCGAAGAAACGTTATACAAATTGAATTGCTCGATGTTTTGTATTTCATTTAAATGAATATCATTTTCTTGCACGATTTCTTGTATTTGTTCCATTTCTTAATAAGATTTTAGATTCTTTACAGGGAAAGCTTTTGAACCCTGTTTTGAACCCTACTGTTGAACCCTATATCGCACCGATCCATTTGAATGAAATTTTTCGTCTCGAAACGGAATTCCTCCCTGGAAATTTTCCATACATTTTGGATTCGATTTCTCTTTTCTGGTATACACTCTATTGGTCGCATTTTCCGAATTAAAATTTATGTAATTAAACATTAAAGTATTTACTTAAAATCCATCGATAATCGCTAGTGGAGAAAAAAATTAAATTATTTCTTTCGAGACACGATGAAACTTCTTCGTGTATAAAATTATTAATATTTTTATTTGTCTTATTGGAAAATCAAAAGGCGCTGTAAGCTCTTTTTACGTTCTTTCGTAAATATAATATTATCTTAATATTGTTTTGAAAATTATTTTAGAACCCTTGTGCTATTGTTTCAATACGCGACGTTACATTTCCACGATCATATCGCGATATCGACGATGTTATAGCGAATACGATGATATTTTCCACTTACTCGGAATATTTAGAAACCATTTTTAATACTCGATATTTTGCACCGCTCTGCGTTTGCGTGTTACGGAGCATAATTATTCATGGTGAACTTCTATCAAGAGTAATTTTATCGTGAAATTTTTAATTCGAATAAATATTATTTCTAACTGGACGTTAAATGCAGCAATTGAAGCGAAATATCTGAATATGGAGAATAGGACAGCTGTCTTTCTTCAAAGTTAGTACATTAGTTCTCGTGTATCGATAAAGAGACAGTTAAAAGTGTAAAAACCTAACTGGAATATTCTGCCATATCCGCTCCATTCACCGGACGTAGCGTCCGATTATCGTTTATTCTGGTTTTTACGCAACTTTATTAGCGGAAAAAATTAAATATGATTATAACCTTCGAAATTAGAAAGAATTAATCGTTGAAACTAAAGAAAGTTTCCCGTTTAATCGACTACGTTTTAAAATTTGGTTCCTTACGAATAACAAATAAGAGCGTAATTATAGTTGGAAAATAATTATTCTTAAATATTAAAATCGTAATATAAAAATAAGAGGTCGTTGAAAACTTGTTCGGTCCACTAACCATGAAGAGGTCGACATTGCCGGGAATTTAAATTAAATAAGTTATTACAGGAATAAAGGTTCACGTTCGTTTTCAATGAATTTAAAAGAAATCAATTTGATTAACTAAAATGGACTTGTCCTCTACAAACATACATAAATGGATGGTAAATGGTTACCGAAAATAATATTCGATGAAACGTTAATTCCGTAAAATTAGTTCGAATGTAAATTTTCCAAAGATTCCTCTGGCAGCTGTTGAAACAAGTCGATATCTCGGAATAAGCATTTCTCGGAATAAAAGTCTGATTCGACAGGAATCGAGGTTTTCGGTAGAGCACGATATCTCATACTAGACGATAATCGCCGTGAATCCGTTAGTTCTACTCTTTCTTGCGTAATTTGATTTCTGGAACCATTTGTGTTGGAATAGCGTGCTATGTGCCCCGTACTTTCTACGAGCCGTTCTTGGAAACGACGTGCTACGCATGTTTCTTGTTCCTTCGGTTTAGATGGTATCGTACTTTGTAACCGGTTACTTTCTGCTAAACTAACCGCAAATCGTTAATTGTTACGATAGACTATGCATCACGGAGTCATTACCGATTTACCAATATTAAGCTTAACCGCGAAGTTTTTTATCGGGCTGCGTAACAAGTTAGGTTAGATTAGGTAACAAACGTAATAAATGCAGAAGCGCGATATCGGCGATAGGTAGATTCGTGGAGCATAGATTCCCTCGACTTTGTACCGATACGCTTGATCCGGAAACAGAGGCAGCATTTACACGAAACTTCCTCGTTCTCGTCCTCATTGACAAAAGTGAGAAAACTCGAGCAGGTGATTCGGGGGTGGACCGAGGTCAAGCCTCCTCGCCGCGGAGAACGGGAACTCGAGCTTCCGTGGAAATTCAGCTATTCTCGCCACTTACCTCTCGCCTGGTCAAACTGATTTCGGCCCGTGCCGCTGCACCTACCGTGTTATTTATCTTACGAATACCAAACACACCGGCACGCATTGTATTATAATTTACTTACCGCCCGTTATAATTACAATTTTCGCCGAGTGACCGAGCCGCGTAGTGTTGCACGGAATTGCGTTTGCCGTGTTCCGAGCGAATCGGACGTCCGTTCAGGACACGGAGACGTGTTTGCACAGGCCGAGGATAATATTCAATTCCAATTCGTCAGGTATTAACCTTGCCGTGATGTATAACCATCGAACGGGCCCGATCTACCTGCGAACTCGTAGCTTCGCGCCTGTAATATCATAATACGATACTGGCCTCTCTAATAAGAGTGTACCCGCAGCCCGATGGTGTTTCTAGCGTGCTTCGGGACGTCTTAATACGGGGCCCATTTAGAAACGATCGACGAACGATTAGTATCGAGGAAGAAGGGGCGAGTCCGCATCTGGCGCACCTGACGGCCAGTCCTACGTCGCTCTCTTCCTTCCTCCTCCAGCCACCACTGCCACCGCCGCCGCCGCCGCCGCCACCTTTCTTTTCTTCAACCCTTCTTCTCGGCCAACAACGCAGTCGGACAGGCGCACCTCGTAACGTCTGCTTCTTAACGACCATTATTGAAATTTTACTGCCCTCTTAATTGGAAATTAATGGTTATACTGACGCATGACTCATCGGAGAATTAGCGTGTCTGACTCTGCTTTTCACGCGTTCCGCGCTCCAAATATCGGCCCGAGATCTTTGCAGCCGGGATCTAATTGCTCGTATTTATTACGTTCTCCGGCTGCTAATGATTCTAAGACTCGTTACTTTTTTTTCCTTTTTTTCTTTCCAAGCATCGTTTCTACGGTAGGAACGATTCGTTTCTGGCCTCGGGATACCGAAGGAAATTCTATCGATGAAATTGTATTCGCGATAAATACTCGCTATGTCGGACACAGTTGAATATATACGTTACACATGGAAGTGGGTTTCAGGTTAACAGGGTACACCGTGAAAGTATTTATGCTTGTAATTAACTCCTGGTCTTACTTATTTCGATACTTATACCGCATTAAAGTTTCTAATAAACCTTTATTTCTCTGTTCGAATCATGTAGATTCGAGAACAGATCGAACCGTTATGCTTTCCTCGTTAAATATTTCCACCTAAATATTTTTCATCGAAATCGTACAGTTTCGTCGAAAAGCGGATTGTCTTTAGCATGGAAGTATTAATTGCAAATTACTAAATAGCATGATATTTCATCCTCTGCGAACGAATAATCTATTATTAACATTTATAATCCATTCTTCTTTGTGAATTTTACTCGACGGAAACAAACAACGTATTAACCTCTTGCCATACGAGTCTTTACTAGCTACGTACGTTAGCGTCAGCTATTCATTGCTTTAATATTGTATTTCATAAAAGTGGATTGAAATATTATAGGTAGTTTGTATTCGGTAATCCCCAGTCCTATGAATTGGAACTACGGTTGCAGTTAAAATGGAACTTTATTACGAATGCAATCTCCCTTTATTGACTCTGAAACATAATGCGCGTGAATCCGAAATACTTAAATTTGGAGATACTTTTCATTTATTTCGCTCTTCTCCGTTGGAAATTTAACGAAACAAAGAAAGAAGAAAGATCATCGGATTGTTGTTACTAATATCGCAAAGGTGGAAAGATCAATGATGAAACGCGTTGCGGGTTAAGTGAACTTGATTAGGCGAGATAGGTCTGGGTTAAGTGTTAAATAGATTTGTTTAAATACAATGGCGGGTAAGACGTTAGGTGGACTGGACTAAGCAATTTAGGATTATACGTTATATCAGGCAGATTAGGTAAATTAGATAGATCTGGGTTAAGCATGGTAAACATGAAATAGAAACTTAGACTGGGTTAGGTATGTTGTAGGCAACTGTAGGTAACGTAGGTTCCAAATTGCCAAGTGTATAGCGCTATCGTAATCTCGATTAGTCGGTTAAAATTTTATAAAATACGATCGACGTTACCTCTTTTTATGAAAAACTACGTACTTAAATAACCACATCGAAGAAGAATTTAATCGGATATTATACGTTTAGGAGAAGATGGAGCAAAAAAATATGGGTCTAGTCGATTATATCGTAATAGAATCACTTGCTCTGACACTATCGTAAGGAATATTAGTGGCATTTATCGAAGGAGGTCAGATGGAATCGAACGGCGTAGAAAATGGAACGATATATCAAAACTCGATAGGATAGAGCGACGAAAGGTCGGCGTGGACACGGTATATTCCGGCAGAAAGCTGAAAGCTAGACATCAGGGATATCAAAGGTAGGACGAGGCGAAGCGTAGAAAGGTAGAACGAAGGTGAATTTAGCAGCTCGGCAAAGTAGAAATTACGGAAAAACCGGAGAAATCGTTTGAGCTAAAATTCGAAAATTTCAAAGTCAAAGTTTTCGTTTCTTTTTTAGCTGGGCGTAACGCGATCCGTTATAATTATAGAAAGATGGAGCCAAGCTTACTCGATTGGAAAGTTGGTAGAAGCGATGAAAATTCGTTGGGGAATTTTGGAAGGCGAGTGGACTGGATGACCGAAGTGTGCGATCGTGGGGTCACGAGTACCGGTGGGACCACGTGATCCCCGGTCGATGTCGAGACGTTCCGAATTTGCGCGGGGAACGAAAGGAAGACGCCTCAAAGTGAGTTGGCTCGTCCACTTATGCACGCGGCTCCGCTCGAGTGACTCTCCGAACGGAATTTCACCGACATCTGCGCGGCTCCCCTTCGGTTTCTCCGTCACTCTGTGCATCCGCACTCGCAATACGGTGTGCATGTAACGCGCAGGAGGAACATTCGGCCCTGGAGACTTAAAGGTGTCGCGTCAAGGGTGAACGAGCACGACATAAGGAGCAGAGTGGACGCTCTACGTGAACCTGGAGTACGTTGACTTCTGGCGCGGAACCTTCTTCCAACTTGGACACCGTTCGGACCGGTGAGTGATTGTTCCAATGAGTTTCCTCTACGATTACGATATTAATGTTTCCTCTTTTCTTTACATTTCCAGTTGAAAGGTTTAAACATAGATTTCTATAAAACAATTGTTCTAGCAACTCTTTGTCGTGATACTCTTGTACGAAAAACATTCCCTGCAAGCGCTTTTCAGTTATCCTTCAGTTCGTACAGTTACATAAATCTATATAAACATATTCATATTTTCTATTCTACTTCTATGAAAGGTTAAGTACTTCGTTTTAACGTAATGTAACGAATTTAATCGATTTATAAAGAGTAAAGCATTTTTATTTTAAGCGTTTATTATTTCGCGGGTTATTATTGGTTTATTTAAGTATATTATTTATGAATGGAAATTAATTTCGATTAATTTGCAAAAATAAATTTATAGAACTTTAGCTCTGTGCAATTTTCGATAACTCGAACCTCAAGGGTCAAACTGAAATTTTCGTATTATAGAAGTTTCGTCTTTAAAAAGAGGTTTATGAATCGAAAATTTGATACACATTTCATTTGCAAAAAGAAAATGACGATCTACGCGTTCGACTAATGGAAAACGATTAACTTGTGTGGATAAAGAAATAATTGAAAGAAGAAACAGGGGTACAACTTGAACGTTGTCCGTTGTCAATTGTACGTTACCTAGCGTTTAATCTTATTTCAAACAATGTGAGACTCCGAGATAACGAAAAGAAGAAAGTATCGAATGATCGATTTCTGAAATCTTACGAGAAACGACGAAATTTGCGGTCTACAAATTTCGAGTCGTACAGAATTCGCCTTATTTATTGCACAATTTTCATATTTTTTTGTATCTATGATATCTATAGTTCTAAATGTATAAAATACAGATAGAGCTTGATTTCAATATGAATAACATTCGAATATTTGATATAAAAAATATTTTAAACATACCTTTAAATACGTATATATTATTTTATCACGACGATATCTATTCTCTTTTGAATTCCATCTTTCGGTTTCGCATAAACTGAATTTTTGTTTGAACCTAACCCGCATTAAACGCGATTTGGTATCATTTGATAATTCGCAATAGGTCAAATATTACGCCATTTAAACTCGCATTAGTCGAGACTTGTCTGTACTTTGTATTGCTCCTTTGATGTTTCAACGTATACACAATCGCATCGAGAAAAACGTTGAGATTTGTTGTAAAAATACCGAATTGTATCAAAACGAAGAAATAAAGGATATGGTGAAAATGAATTGCAAGTTACGATATGAAACGTGACGCGTAAAAATGATCTCAGTTGTATAATAACACAGAAGGAGGTATCGAACAATCGCTTTCCAAACATTTCATTACACAAAGTGTATTTATAAACACCTTACACGTTGCCCCTATTTCTTTATAGGTTATGGCAAACTATGAGAAATTTTTCATTCCGTTCAAACTTGCCGCAGAATATCTCCGTGACCAAATTTACCGTCCACGCGATATCAAGTCCGCAAAGGGCTCGAAGATCAAAAACCTATTTGCCAACTGCTTCGTCTACCTGCTACAACGTATACAAACAAAGTCGATAAGAAAACCCGCAACCGTCTACACGGGTACTCCGAATCCGAGCAGAAACGAAGCGCAACAAGCCGACCGAGTAAACATCCTCGCAGGACCCGATCGACGAGTTTCGTTGCCGGAAGTTTCCTTTCTCGATAACGACAGACTTCACCGGCACAGGTGTAGCATACCTGCTCCGTGGTTCCGTTCACGGAAAGGTGTCCGCTGGACAAAGAGTTCAAATTGAAAGTTAATTTTCTGTGGCTCGTCCTTGCGCCTTCCTCTCGGCCTCCCCTTTCCACCTATTTAACCAAGGTTAGCCGCCTACCTAACGCGCACCGGTCAATCGATAATTAATATCTCCCGCCTGTTTCGGCTGGTGCGCTCTAATTGACGATGGCAATTAGTTCCGGACGATATAACCAGCCCAATCATTACCGTGCTTTTCACTCGTTAAAGTAATTCTCCGGATTCGCGGATTCAGAAGATTCGAGGTCGAATGAAATACGCGAAATGGCGTGAGTTTTCTATTTTTTTTCATTCCCCATACCCTCTCGGTGTGGGTATTTGAATTGCGCGTTGTCGTCGCGTGGGTGACGATCGATTTAATTTTGGTTATTCGAAAAAATATAATTTAGTAGGGTAATTTTTGTTTTCGCGCTTTATACGGTTACAGTGAGACACACGTTATGGCACTGTTTTAAAACTTCTTGGACGATTTATTGAAACAATTTACAACGATCGTACGGGATCGGTTGATTAACAACGATCAGAGATTACTCATAACCAACTTCGCTTATGAAGAAAAGCGTTGGAAACAATAAGTAGTAAAAGTAGAAACAAGAATATGATTGTTAAATGCAATCAATTTTATAGCATTTTCATGCATTATTATGCATCCGTAATATTCTAATTTTTTATTGCCCTTATAAAGGTTTAAATTGTTATGTATAAATTTGACTGGCTCGTATAATTCGTGATTAATTTGTCGGAGTTGGTTGACCAGCGTGACAGGTGGTAGAAAGATCATTTATATAACTGACTCGTTATTAATTATGTAAGCAGATAATCAAATGCGATACATATCTTATCAGCGGTAATAAGCGTTATAATGACATTTTTTCCCTGAATGTATAAAATGTTGAAAACGGAAAAGCTGGTCTACCAATCCCAGTGGAAGAACTCACTTTTTTTATAATATTTGAATAAAAGTTAATTAGAATAAATGATAATTGTAAAGTATATATAAGTGTAATTAATATTTTAATTGATAATGGAATTTTTAGTAGAAACAAAATTGTAACATTACGAATGACGTCACTTCTGCGTTAAGGTCTCCTGTTACGGTGAAATGCAATAGATTCGTTTTGGAACATTTAAATTCTATCAGAATGGTAGATTTCACTACAAATTCGCCTTTCATGGTAAGCCTGTGAAATATTCCAAGTTCGCTAAAGTAGAAAGAGTTGTACAACATAGTTTTACGTAACGAAAAAATAGAAAGACGTTACTATAGGAAGAGCTGAACATAGGAGACACGATTATAAACTTTTAAGCCAAAGTATCGGTAAATTAAATTTAGATTGTCCTAAATTTCTCGAATGATGCAGAAATCTAGAAATAAGATTACTTTCTGTACGCGAGGAACCGTTAACCGTTTCCACTTCTCAATTAGTCTCTCGTTAGAGTAACGAGATTATGCTGTCATATTATTCCATACCTGTGGTGAACACAAGATGTTCGCCTCCACCGCATTTCTGTACACAACCCTCTTGCCGCCGCTGCGGTCAAGGGATGGCAAGGATAGCAAGAAATGCGGTCTGGCCTGGAGTGTGCGGCTACCTTTAATTCTAAAAGTGCCAGCGAAACTCTTCGAGAACTCTATATCCTTTATCTCGTTAAAAATCTTCGTAATCTAGGAAAAATATCACGCTTACTATTGCATTTACTTGATTGAGAGTAATATCGTTTTCCAAATGTATGTGATACGTAAATTGATGGCATTTATTTTATTAAAAAGTATGTCTTTAAAGTAATATTTTTTGTTTACATTTATATTCCACATTTTGTCGTCATATATCATAGATATATGTATATCCGTATATACTCGTTTTCTTAATTAAAAATAGTAAATTATAACCTGGCTGTTGTAAGTTTGTAAGAATACTTTAAGTTAATCATTTTACAAATTTTGGTTGTAAATTTTAACATTTGCGACGTTTTTAGACTCAGAGAACGATCTGTTTCCCAAGCTGCTTTGCTTTGAAACGATAAAAGATAGACACTGCAAAGCAAATGCATCGATTCGTAGATCTCTTTGATAAAGTAATTGAAAAAAATTTTTATTACCTGACTTCGCATTCACCGGCGTAACAACTCAACATTAACCGTAATTAGTAAATTCCGGTACATTTTTGGGATCGCATCTCGAAGGATACAGTTCGTTCTTCCTCCGGTTTTCCGCAGGGACTATTAACTTCCAGTAACGTGTGAAAACGGCTGTAAATTTTGGCGACGGCCCGTAATGGCTGGTGGGACTTTAAGGATGTATAGTACGAACAGGGGGCTCCTTCGGCCCCTCTACTCGTGGGTGGTTGAAAAACCGTCGCCCCAACCCCCTGGCGAACCCATTCGCGGCGTCGGAACCCTCGCACGCACATAAGAATGTGCAGTAATACACTCTACGGAGCACCCCATTCGGGAACAGCAAAAGGGGTAAGTAAGCTCGGAGGCTCCTACGGCCGCATAAACATAAATTATCAGCTGGTAATTACGAGATACAGCCGAATCCCCTCCACCGAGCAGCGTTGTTGCTTTCCTTTTCCAGTGGGGGTGAGTCTCCACCTTACACGAAACGCTGGGGGTGGCTAGTACAGCCAAAGAAGAGGAACCATTCGCACCCCCTTTCGGAGTAGCGGAACAGAACTGCGTGGACCGGCTAATTGTTATATACATTCCATTAGGTTAATTGCTGAATTAAGACTTCTTCTGGGGGCACCAGTTCTCGCGGGCTGGATAATTATCGCGCGATTCCGTGAGCTATAGCAGATGCTGCGACCAGTCGATCCGTACCAATTTCTCTATACTTTCGCAGGATGGAGGTATTAACGGAAAGCGGGGAACATTCTGTACGCAAAAGTTTATACCTCGTGGATCGAGGCATGCGTGTTGCCCTTGTTTTCGTTGTTCGCGAAAGTAAATGCACGCTGAAAGATATTAAGATATATCGAGACTTATGCGATACCGAGACGCATGATCGCGTATTATGCGAAATAACATACACGTATGAGAATTGGTCGAGAAAGATTCGTGCTGATTTAAATTCGTTGCAAAATTCTTCTAATATTTTGAAATTTCCTGGGTTGCCAAATAATGATAGATTTCTTAACCCTTTGAGCGTTACGGTTCATTATTAAAAATGTATTCCACGGTTACTTCAATTTTATAAGGTGCTACAAACGCGTAACTAGTAGAATGAAATAGAACGTGATACGTATGTACACAAACTGAAAATCGACTAAGGCAATGAATCAATTTCAGGTCCAATACGATACACGTATCAAGATATTTAACGTAATTATCGAGATATAGTATAAGAAATTTCATAATCATACATATACGTCATACCCACTATGAATTGACTTTGATCACAACGTATTATACGCAACATAATCACTCGAGAGGTTAATCTTATGGATTTTTCGATTATCAAATAAATAATATGTTTATAGAAGTAAAATTTATTTTAGTATTTAAAATTTAGGATCATAAATAATTTTAATAATAATTACATTTGTAACTGTATTTTATAAAAAAACGTGTCAGTATCATGTAAGTAAGTACCAACTCATGTTTTGATACGACATTTATGTAACCTATGACCTAGCTTCTTTGAGATACGTGCTTATCAATTTCTAATATAGAAATATATATATTACTTGAATTTTTCAAGTTATGGTTCAATTGTGTAACGTATGTGCTATAAATTAAAATAAGTTATTTAATCAATACATATTTATAAACTCGAATGCACGAGTAAACGAGGACATTCAGTTTTACGCTACATAATTGAACGTAATCGAATAATTTTCAAATTGTTAACAGAGACAAAGAATTGCATTTAATTACAATTATTGAAACAAATATTTGAAATTAAGGCTTTCGGACCTACTCTCTAATTTTTAATATTTGAATTATGCTTTGATATACATGTATATCTCGTGTATTCTACATATACATAGAAAAGTATATTGTAATATTTATAGCTTAATACTTAAAGATAATGGTATAAAATATACTGCTTTTATCGTTAATACGTTAATACAATTTTATTTTACGCACAGCTGTTTAGTATAATTTTGTTATATGTACGTTTTATTATTTATATATATTATAATTTGTGTTTAATTTATTGAAAAATTATAGTTAACCTATCTTTCGATCATCGTGCTGGTTGGTCAGCATGGCAAGAGTTAGAAAATCCATTAATATATTTTATGAAATTATAATATTTTATAAATTATATCAAATCTGACAAATGGAATAACCATGTTAATAATTCATTTTATCGTGATTGTTTAATCGTAATACCAATTATGATGATTACAATAGTTAACGAACAATTATATTAACTATTCCATTGATATTTCGTTTAATTCGCTAAATTTATTTAAAATCGAGGATTAGGAGACAGGTTTATCAACTCCAGTCTCCCCTACTGTCTTTAATGCTCGAATAGATCTATTATAGCACTCCCCGTCATGTGTCATTACAATTGCTGAACAAAACACGATTTTTAATCCGAGATTATCGGAACAATTTGTCACGGTTTAACATCGTCACAATCGAATAACGCTCAAAAGCTGCGAGGGATTTCGACACCTTTGAGATATGCAAATTCCTTAAACCCATTAAGCATTTCAAGATTTTTCCCGACTTTCGAGAACTTGCAGTTTCGCATAATCTGCGGGACAATTGGGAAGTTTCGTTAGATGGTGAAAACGCCGAAACCATTCTTACTTCATCGCTGTGTAGTCAGCTTAAAATTAGCCGATAAGTAAAGTAGGCCGGTGAGCGTAAAAATTGCGGTGTTTCTTCGTCGTCTTGGAATTACGCTGTTGCGTTGATAAAGTTCCTCGGTTCGAAGGAAGCACGAAAGGGGTCCGGCTACATAAAGCGCGGAGCAGCACGGGGGTGGGTCGTGAAATGTTGGATTCAACGCGTGTGCCGGCTAATAAATAATTAAAACTTTTGTTTCGAAGGTGTCACTGATGTACGGCCTCCTCCCGGCTGTCCCGGCTGCTGAGTAATCGCGCTTTATGAATTAAGGTTATGCTTTATGTTAAAAGATTCGCTCGGCATCTGTTTCTAATTACCCGTTAATGGCTATAGCACCGGCAGTAAAGCATTCGTTACTGTAAAGTTCCAGCTTCCTATAGCGTGTCTGCCGGCTGTGTAATCATCCTAGATCTCGATACGGAGTGCATACTTTCCAACTAATTGTGAGTCCGGTTCGGAGGAGGAAATAATTGACGCATATAATACATCGATAAATAATCGATAAAGACATATAGTTTTGTACAACTTCTCGAGCCAATTTCCACTCCTGTATCGAGTAACTGAGAATGTTTGTTAGAAATTTCGATGCTATGAGGCATGGAAGCGTGCGAAGCATCTTGAAAATAATAAATTTACTTCGAGAAAATATGTTTTATAAATGTGGCGATATTAAACAAAATTTTAACATCAACAACTTGTTAAATTAGGGTAAAATTCATTTACCGGGTGTAACTTATAATTTGCTGCAATAGTAATCAATGTTTCTTATATTATTATACGTGTATGGAATATCAATGTTGCAACGTTCTTCGTGTAATATTAAAAAGGTTTAGGATTCGTGTACTCAACTACGTTAGAATGTCGAATGATACGTTTATGACACCGTTCGAGTACATTTTACTTTCGCTATTTGTCTATACGGAAAATTATATTGGATACCTATTGTCTCTATTTATTACTCGAATTATTTGCTTTACCGATCATACAAAGGTACACGCTCTATTGTTCTAAATGAAGCAATAAACGTTCGTTTTAAAAAAGAGAAAACATGTTCTATTGTCTATCCAGCGAGAGAAATACTGAAATACATAGCGTATACATATGTAATGAAAGATATTTTTCGAATATTTTCGTATAAGTTTTTGAAATTTGATAGTACATGACGGAAGATAAAATTGAACGAACATAAAATATAGAGATTATAATTTCGCTATTTTTACCGTTCTACTTTCTTGTATTTTAATTTTAATTTTCTTTTTTTTTTATCGAAAATATTATTTCAAGTAAAACAACTTTACAAGACAAATTTGTTAAATTTGATTTTTTGGTAAGATTTGTTAAAAGAAAAGTACGTGGTAGAAGAGCAGGTAAGGTACGTATCCTGTTAGATTGCATTCTCTATTTTCAATATATCGGGTAAGTAAGTGTAAAATATTTTAAAAACTCGAAAAAAGGTGGGAAAATTTGTTAAAAAATCGATCGGGAGATCAACGAAGGATTATGAAAGGCTACATGAAGAACGAAAGGAAATATATCCGCGATATACTTTAATTAGTTATACGAATTAATAGAACTAAAGTAGTTGAACAGCAGTTGAAAAGGTAAATGTAGTTATTAAGAAAGGATTTAACAAATGTATGTATGTATCGTTATTTTTATTTACGAGTAGTAACATTTCTTTAGCAACAATCTGGTAATGTATTTAAATACAGATATCTATCCCAGGCGCATTTTAGCTATATAGCACTTTATTTTCATTTTTTCCTTTTATAGTTAAATTAAGAGATTTAAAAATGTATCAATGAAATTAAGCTTGTTCTCTTATAGACCCATGTTTCTCTGAAATACGCGGTTCCCGTGCTGTATTATCGAGAGATCGCTTTTCGCTTAATCGAAGATATAATTTTGACAGTATTAGTATGTGAAATACCAGAAAATCAGTTTCCAACTGTTCGCAATTTTACAGCGCACATTTCCCTGTTTAGCACTACTATATTTAGTTGGAATAGTTTTATAATATTATGATTGCATGGCTATTCACATTAGTCACTGCGGTAATATCCGTTCTTTCGGTTATATTTTAATCATTTTAATTATCTACTGTTTCCATGCTTCCATCAAACGATTTCTATTTGTTCTTTCTTTGCAAGAATTTAATTATAAATTGCAAGAACTTATTTCAAAATAACTATTATAGAATAAAACAACGACGAAGGTTGAAAACAAAGCAGCGATAGTCGATTTATAGATTTCTAGCGAAAAGTAATATGAGGATTCATGGGCGAGCCTTGGGTGTTTTAAGTTACATGGAGTAAAGACATAAGCGAAAGAAAGGGCAGCAGCGTGTGACTGGAAGAAAAGCTGGTCGGATCCACGAAGCTCGCGAGCAGCAGGTATTGTGATTCAGATCGGCGGGTTCCATTCAGCTCGATCTCGAGTGCCACGTGGTGGTTTCGAGCGACGGATGTTCGATCGCGACCGGACGCGCAGGCTTTTTCGTCCTTTTATCGGGGCCGCAGGATTCCACGTGATTGCGTGGCCCTGTGGGAGGGCAGACGCGCAAAACATAATGTGCTCGTGGCGCGGGTGTGGGTGAGAATGCATGCGACGCACTTGGCCGGTTTCTTACGCGGCCATTCAACGCGTATGCGTGTGAGTAATTAAAGAGAGCGACTGTCACATCCGGCGACCCACGCGAGAAGGGTGCGGCCTCTGTCCCTCCCTGTTTCTCTACACTCGGACTCCTTCTTTATCCCTGCCTGCCCTGCTGGCCAGCCCTGGGCCACGTCACTCTGCCGTTTCCAACGCGTCGCGGACTCGTTTTCGAGACCTCTTTCTGCGATAGCTCTCTCTCGGATTCAACTAATTCACCGGCGCGCCGCGGCGCCTAGCCTGCGACCGAACAATGCGCCACGCAGTCTTCGTTGCATCGAATCACTGTAGTTCCTCCGAATTAAATGCAGACTTATCGTGCCGGATAATAAAACCTGATCGAAGATACGCGCCACCGATTTCGTTACGATCGAATCGAACGCCACTCTCGCCAGTTATTAATGTAAACTTTACAAACTTTCTCCAAGGTCTTGGTGACGAGACGCACCGGGTAAGGGACGTAGCATTTATCGTATTGTCCGCTACCAAGGAATTCCGCTTTGAGAAAAGTCCAATCGAGTTGACCGTGTAACGCTTTGACGTACTTTTTTGTGAAATTTCTATAATCTTTAAACTTAATTTGAGCCTTTCTAAAGGATAAAGTATTTTTCGAAGAAATTAATTTGCGTGATTTTTTGTAGACACATATGGAGGTAATGTTAGAGATAACGTAAATGAAACAAATGACGCAAAGATAGACGTACATCGTGCATTAAAATAGGAAAAAGACTATGATTAACGCAAGTTGCACATATACACCGCATGCTTTTGCAGCGTTGCTACTTGTTGTCGGGGTAAAATAGTTTCTACGTAATTATAATTACGTCGTATGCAAGTTTGTTCTTTCTAAGCATACGCACTTTAAATTACGGCATAACGTATACGTCGGCGTACGTAGTGGTGTCGTTCTACAACGATAGAAGTAGATGTGCGTGAGTTGTATAGATGCATACAAGGTGCATATAAATGATATCGCTAAATATCAGCAGGGTATGTTCAAAGGTGTGAAAGAATGAACGATAGCACCCTATTGTTGCGTGCATGGCTACTAATGAAAAAAGCTTTGAACATTTGTTATTAAAGGGTGCTTTGAATAGGTTGCCGTGCCTCAACAATAAATGGATTGCAAACTCATGTTTACTACAACCTTCTTTTTTAATTTAATTTAATTTAATACGAAAGCTTATTTGTACACGTAAAATTACTTTATTAGATATTTAATTTACTTTTGCTTTGAAAATGTCTAATATTCGTAATCCGATATTTATGAAATTTCATATTAACGGAGCGAAATATTGCACGATAAATACATGACAAATGTTCACCGAATTCGATGAAAAATCTGTCAATGTAAGTTTTCGCAGTAATTATTCGTTCAAAATAGGTTTCTGTGAGAAAATAAAAAATAGAAATCGTATAATCGTGTAAACTATGGAGAAATGTTAATGAAATAGAGATTTACATCGATTAGCAATTGATTGGCCCGAAAGTATCTATATAAGTGATTACGTATCGTTAGACATTTCCTTAGATTTAAACATTCTCGATTGTCTTGTTTATAAATGTAGTTTTAATCGCCAATTTTTATTAATTAATTATATCTCCGAATGGACACGGACTATTTTCTGCTGTATTGAGACTTTTCCATTAATTCAATTTCAATGTACAAAAGTGTACCCAATATTAACCTGTCTTTAATTATTTTTATCAAAGACGAATCGAATTGTTTACATTTACGTTTCTAAAAGCGCTCCTTTGTATAACGCATACGTGTTTCACTGTTTCAGCTTAAAGCCTCTATGTGCTGTCCAGTCTAGCTTTGAAAGAATTCCTTGATAACCCACTCTATCAAAGGCGCAGTAAATTTTCTACCTACATTATTCGCATATACGATAACTGTTTCGATTATAATAGCATATACATAATAACTTTTGTAGTTCCGATACATATTGCATGCATGCACACACGTATTCAACATTAAACTTCCCGATAATTTACGTGCACCTGTTTCTACCAAACCGATCAAACGATCTGATCATGAACGAAATCCTTATTCGTTACGATTTATTATTGTTAGTAATAATAAACGAGGAAAACAACTTTCCAATTAACAGCCAAACAAATCTCTTTTCTTCGTTTTAATTCTAAGCAAGAACAGAAAATAAAAGGCAAGTAATAGTCTTATAATTTTATACACTCGATAAGTAATGGAAGGTATCTTATCCTATCCGTCACATTTTACACAAATTACAGAGTTCGTTACTGTAAAGATTCCAGAAACATATTTGCGTCGCCAGAAACAGAATTCGGTAGTTTCGTTTACTTTACGATAACATTTTTGCACGTTATAACGGAATACGAATTTATCGATCGGTTAAACGATCGGTCGTGGTAAAGAAATAAGTATGAAGAGATCGGTCTCGTATGCGTATTATGAGAAAGGTGGCGAAATTAAAGGAGAAAAATTTTTGGTAAAAGATTTAAAAACTCATTTGACCGGACATAATATCGTCGGCGTTAATTTGCGTTTAAAATATTTCTTGTACCAATGGGCTATCGACGTTTTAAAAACTCATCATCGAAATTACCCTTTGTTTCGTGTCGTATTTAACGAAAAATGTATCAAACTCTGGAAGGAGCTGCACACATGGTCGAAGAACATCCAATCGGGAGCGAGCGAGTAACTTTGCAGCTGCGAAGCTCGATGCCTTTAAATCTGCCCGTCCCGCGGCATAATTCAGCTTATTTACGACGTTGGTGGCGCGGGATCGGGGGGTGGTGACGGGAATATGTGACGCATTTCGCTGATTGAAATTTTCGCAAGATTATTCCATTCCCCCGGCCCGGTGTCCGCCCCCACGGCCTGTGGGGGTTGCATTGTCTTCGGAAGGCTAGCCGGCCCTCTTAAAGCGCATTGATCCAGTAATTTACCGTGTTACGGCACTCGCGACATCGTTATGAAGATTACAGCGAGGGAAAAAGTGGCGTCGGAATTACGAGCGGGCCGAGGACTAGGCATAATGCCGGCTGCGTGCACGCTTTTGTAACAAGAATTACGCGAGCGGCTGCTGCCTCCTTAATTCGGCTGTCGAGCGAAATAGAAATGCAATAGAAATTCCATGCCTTGGAATTTCTTTCCTTTCTTCTACGGGAGAGTCCTTCCTGGTCCTCCGCGCGCACCGGAAGATGCACTCGACCAGGGAGGCGTCGCGCTGCGTCGCGCCACCGAGGCCTTTTTTCGGCAGATGCGGATTTATCGTAGGCAACTTAAATTCCTCGCGATTCTTCCTCGTCAAAATGTCGATCATTCCTCAACTGTCTCGATATTGACTGTTTACTTACCGAAAAGAGACTGGTATTCGTCCTTTTGTTCAAAGTTGTTACACGTACCAATTCGCAACCGAGTTTCATCGTCGCGTGTGAAAGGTCTGTGATCTAGATGATTTACTTTTCTCACACCACTGGAGCAATTTTGATTTAATTTTGAACGAATATTACCGAATAAAGTGTACAACGAATAGTTGAAATATTAATAAATAACGAATATTCTTTTTCCAAAGTAGATTTGTAACGTAGGTTTCTAAAGGTTCAGTTGAATCTGCTTCTCTAAGTTTAAAAAGAACAAATCGAAGGAATATAAGTTTACGCGAATGATATTTGTCCGATAAACGGTAACAATTCATTTGTTAATATATTTGAAAAGAAATTGCAAGAGTATAGGTGTAAACATTTATCGGGACGTAAAGTTACGTGGAAAAGAAACATTAAATAACATATTCGGAAATTCATAAAAGAATCTCCTTTACGAGGAACAGCTTGATTAATAATTATTTATATTATTACAATGGAATTCAATTTTTAGAATAAATATACAACTAACTAGTATGCATCCAGTAAAGATGAATGAGATATCCATAAAATGAAGGAAACAAATACGAGATACAGGAAAACATTAATTCTGCTTAAATAACATTAAGTAATTCGGAATAAAATGAAATAGAATAACGCAGAAGCGAATAAGTTCGTAAAAATTGAAGTTATTTATTCGATTATTTTTAACTTAAGAAATTCAAGTGGAAAGGCAAGAGGGATGGACATTTATCAGGAACATGGTCGGTGTATGGTAAATATTTCGTAGCGGCGTGTATCTTGCTGGTAACACCCAAACGAACCTCACTCTTTCTGGGCCGATAGAAGTTTGGAAGAGCCGCAATCCATAACGGCGCGCGTGTCCCAGGCTTCCGTAGGAATTTCAAGCCCGAAATTGCAAGGAATCGTTGCGGGGAGTTGAGCAACAGCGTTGCAACGACGGTCCGTTAGTCTATCCGCGCAATAAACTACAATCACAAATTACAGAGTCAAATAGTTTCGGCGTTTCGCGCGGAATGTCGCAATTTCAGGTCTGCCAACAGGGGTTTTCGGGCCGTGGAGACTTCTTCTGTGGCGGCGGGAGGGAGAAGGAAGATGGAGAACCGTCGACCGGGAAGAAACAGCAGTTGGAGACTCGCTGCCTCTAATGAACTTACAATAATTGCGAACCATTGATCTATGGGACTCGAAGAGTTTTCCCCTGTATAACATTAACCGAGAACGAGATCTTCCTCTGAGCTTGCTCGTTGCTTCGCTGATTTCCCTTTGTTTCCTTCATTCCTCCGAGTTTCTCTCTGTCTATCCGTCGCTTCTCCTAGCCTTCGGTTTATTACTGTCTCTTTGCTACCATTTCGTCTTTCGTTCCTACACGGACTGCGGCAAAATTCAGGCGCAAGCGGGAATAGGTTGACTTGTGATTAAAAATTAACGAGCTAAACTTTTCGAATAATTTTTATTTAGATGAAAAAATATGTCTTAACTTGTAGGAAAATGTTATAAATTATTAGTACGCCAATTTGCTTGGACATAGTATCTCCGTAATTACGTTAATACGTCAAGTTACGTCATTATAAACGTGCAAAACGGATTCAACTATTTCGATTAATCATCGTTCTCGAGTAAACTGGTAATTAACCGTGTTACATAACTAATTACGCATCAGGTTCCATTCTTGAAAAGACGGTTTGGAAATTTCATCTGCAATGCGTATATTTATCCCGTCAAGGTTAGCCTGGCTGCGAAGAAGTAGCCCTTGAGTGTTCCACGACTTTTGCTCATTTAATTACAAGTAGAAGGTGAAACAATTGTTTCACGTGTATCTCACCATTAAATCTTTGATTATTTACTTATAATTTGACGTTTTTAATCGAGAGAAGTTCGGTTATAGGTAAGATAAATTAGGTACCTGTTCCTTACATTTCTCGTAACTTGTAATTCAAAATTTGTGTAAATACACAAACTTCTAAAGTAAATTTTTCTAACAAAATTAAGCGCAGTTTTAATTATTTAATCCCTTTGTACCGTTATTCGTAATTTTATACCACGGTATATCGTTATTGAGTTTGCGTCATTATTCAAGATCTTACTATTAGCTGTATATTATTCAAGTATCTTTTCATGACTATGCCCATACGTAAATTATTCAAATGCTTTCGTATTTTCCTTCAGTCGAACAATATTCAAACTACTTGCTATACAAACTGTAGATCTTGATAAAAACGAACCAAATGTAACGTGATCCAGAATTTAAATAAAAATTCGTACAACTATGCATCTTCTAACTCTTCTAACTCCTCTCTCTCTCTCTATCCCCTTCTCTCTCTCTTTGGAAGGAACCTGGTATACCTATAAACATTTATTTTAAAATTTCAATTTTCACCACGAATTACCCATTTCTTGCTTGCACCGTAAATTTTGTCGTACCCCGTATAATTTGGCTCATTTTTGAATCGCGATATCGTCATTTGTTTTTACGCTATTACGTTCCACTCGATCTTTACCTTGCCGGTAAATCTCCTTCCGTCTCCAAGAGACTGCATCTTTTTGTTCACCGTTTGCTACACGTCAACGTTTGTTTTCCCGCGTCACAAGAACTTTCCGTTCCCCCGTGTTCGTCGCGAGTCCAGAAAAATATATTTGATCTCTCATATTCGACGCGACGATAGGTGTAAACACGGGAAGGGACGCAAGGTGATTGTTTGTTTGAAAAGGGTGCTTTAGCAGGAAGAAAATCCAGGCGCATGGTGGAAACGCGTTCTAAAAGGAGGAAAGAAACCATTTACATGCTACTCGACAGGCAATATTGAGCGCAGACGCCGTTAACTTTAATCGTCCGGCCAAGCCATTCTCACTATCGCAAAAACAATTAATGCTCGTTAAAAGAAATCCTTGATTTACTGTTAGATGGAAGTACGGGGTCGAGATAACTATTGTCGGCGAGCAACCTGCCTTCCACGAGTTCCCTTTTTACCATAGAGGATCGCCAGGTTTAAGATTCGCTGTAATGCTCGTCAGCTCTTACCTAAATTTTTTCATGTTTCCGCGTGCTATCGTCACGGTATATGGTGTATAATGTTTAGGTGTCCCATTTTGACATTTTTTGATCGTTCCGTGCGACGAATATATAACGACCAATAGCGTATAATTTTAAAAGGCAATTTAATAGACGTTTTGCGGATCGTTTCTGACTCGTTAGCAAATGATAAGCTAATATAAACGATAAGGTATTTATTAAACACCGAGTAGGAAATCAATAGCATTATCTCTAGAGCTCCTAACGGAGAAGGTTCCTCGGATCCACGTGAAATGAAACTATTTGAACATCGTTCTACTATATTTATATGGTTCGTAACGTATAACGTGTACATTGCAAAATTTTTTTCAAAGAAAAATACGCAAGGAGTAACGCGTGCGTGAGGAACCCTCCTTTCGGATGGCTAAAGAATAGGGTTTCTAGGTTAAGCACCCTGTCATCGAAATATTCATTATCTCTTGATCGTCGTAAAATTATACACGCACTATACTGTCACGGATGAAAATAATCGTTATTTACGATAAAGGATATATTCGTGTAAATATCGAAATAAAATTCGACTAACTGCGTTTAATTTCTCGTGACATCCCAGATAACGAGTTATAATAAAAAGCGATATTTTATTACTATTAAATAAAATGAAAATGTTATTGCGAATCGTTATAACGCAGATTTGGTCAGCTGTGTTCATTCTTCGCATAGTGTTTACGCTTTTCAATTACACATTATGTTACCGTTACCACACGACACGCCAACTCGCATTCGATCAATCACATCTAACATGACAACATACAACTCGTGCCAACCATTCTTACTATTCGTACAATATCTATTACAAAACTTTAGAGAATCCTTTGCTTCGAAGCATCGACGAAAACGACGTCTTATTCCTGTTTATTTAAATATTACAATTCATAGCAATTTGGGGATTTATACGCTTATTTATATAGGTTTGTAAGAAATTGTACATGTTTCTTGTTAATATATCGTCGATATCACGATGTCCATGATGGACAAATTGTACTCTTAATTCTTTTAACACGTTAACTGGCAGAAAGTCACCAGCGACCGACGCTCAATTTACCAGTGGCGCCATGGAAGTCATCGGTGACCGACGATTTCCAGATTAGTAAAAGCGTGTTTAACCCGAATAAATTGCAATATCAGTAAAATTGTTAACAACGATACAGCTACTGCAATTGTGTAAAGAAACGTAGAGACAATACTCGAATGAAACATTCATTCCTACACCGCGGCCAAGTTATATATAGTAAAATTGATCCGACAGTAAACAATATACCGGGATTGCCAAAAAGTAATATCGGCATTTCTAGTATAAAATAGTAATCCTTTAGTTTAAAATGAAAAAAGTCTTACCGAATAATAGGTTGATCATTTTGATCTACGATAATCCCAGGTAGGGACATTCCAGATTAGAACATTGCTTCGTATTAAAATGTATGGCATCGTTTACTATACAAATCTGATGCTAGTTGTCGGTCGAGCCAATAATTTTGTTAATTCGAATGAAATAAAGGAATCGTTATGTTCATACTACCATTGGTAACAAGTGGTAATAAATCGTAGCAAAATCTACCGCTGGGATAGAAACACTTGATAAACACACTTGCGAAAAGGCACTTAATCCCGTGAGAAAACTTTGGAGAAAAATATCCACTGGCTGTGGACGCGCGAATATCGTAACGCGGAATACAAGCGGTTTTAAGCCGCGAAGTAGGCACGTGGTCGTAGGACATTCGGAGATATCCGAGTGGTCTATTCGTAGTAATGACGATGCCTGGAAAGATGCAATAGGGCAATTACCATTTCTCCCCTCCAGCGGCGGCGTGTGACGACACGATGAAAATTGTCATTACGCGAACCGTCGCGACAATTATCGCAGCGTTCACGATTGCAATTTGCAACCGTCTGGAAACGGTCTGGGATTACTCAACGAATCATCTTGTAACTTTTAACTACCGGGCTGCGCGCGTCCCCCGCTAAATCCTGCTCCGGTTCCAGGAGCACGAATCTTCCTCTCTGCGAATCTTCCACTCTTACCGACTCGGCCCGTTCAAAATCTCCCTGTTTGCCAACTTTCTTCTTTTCTCGCGGTCAACTCTTTTTTCCTATGAAAAATTCGTATCGCGGCGAATTTTTTCTACGCTCGGTATTTATTGCTACCGCGTGCCCTATTTGCGTATACGATACGTTTAAAACAGAGATTCTACTTCAACGAGAAAATTTTGCTAACTCGCCGGTAACTTTTTGTAAATTTCTTTCACAGATTTTCTCCACTTGAACTGGAGTTATTATTCTTGTTTAGGAGGCAATTTGGTGTCGATTTCGATTATCTCTACATTTTTTCTTCGTTACTTCGCTTTATATTTTCTATTTTAGTTCCAGCGTCAGTGATCCTACTACGATATCGATCAACACTCGAAGCCGATAATGGAAATCGTAATTGAAAGATAACGCTGGAACAAAAATTAGTGCATATAATTGCATGTGATTACTTTGACGTTACTTTATTTCAAGCTGTATCGGAATTGTTGGTCATTCAATTTTATTATATGCGTATGATTGAGATATTTATAAGGATTATAGAATAGACGCTTGTCACCTTCCAAAATCGAATTTTCCATAAAATCACGTTTCAACGAAAGTATTAGCATCGTCTTAAAAGCTTGTAAGAGCAGTGGTACTCTACAAACTTTTTTCAGAGAAGAGTCAAAGTACAGTTTCTTACCTTGCACCAATTTTACGAATGCACCCGGTAACAACCCTTTGCTCTTTAAGAATTTTTCAACCAGATCGATGTAATGTACGCTATTAACCTTCGTATATTTCACAGCAAATAGCTATGTCCCCAAAAATGGCACCGGTGGAATACAACAGGTTGATTTGACTATTAATGAGACGATACATATAACGCTACTTCGGATTCTTAGATTTGATAAAATCACGCGAATAAAGAAAGGATAAGACTAAGAAAGAGCGAAAAGATTGGTTGGTGCACCAGGGAGGTTGCGCGCAAGCTCGAAATGCTCGCGGCTCGAACAGGGTGGTTAGTCGGAGACGCGTCAAACGCGAAAAAATCTGCTCCTTCGCCGGCGATAAATAACGAATAATTCTTAAAACAGTCGCCTATGCATCATCGTGTCATTTTCGCGGTGCTATATACGCGCCGCTGGCGTCGCCAGCGTCGTCGTCGTCCTCGACGTCGCCGGCGACAACGCGGAACGACGCGCCGGAAAATTTATCGATGCTAATTTCCCGGCCGCGGTCCTCCGCCGTCGCGGAAAAGAATTGTTGTCATCCCGTCCCATCTCCAACCCCCTCAGTCCCCAGCTACCCCCCTGTTCACGGCCCGTCGTCTTATCCTGTCCTCGAGGCCGTTACCTGCGAGGGGTGTTTTCCTCCTAAAATCCCCGTTTAAAACGCTGTTCCTCGCGTTTAAGTCGCGCTGACTGACGCGGATCGGCAACCTCGGGGACCAGGCTTGTTTCCTGCAAGGCGGTCTCCGCGCTGGTTTTCTCGTTTTCTAGCTACACCTTCTGTTCCGAGGTTTGTCGGAGCATCGCGTGAATCGTAATTGAAGATTCTAAGGTTGAATGCTATGCTGCTTCGGCTTGACTCGCAATTGATCGTTGCAATTTGTTCCTTTAGAGCTAAGAGTGCGGTGGTCCCTGTTGCTTACTCTGGTAATGTGTAACAGGGTGTTTCGAAGACGCGTAGCTTCTATTTTCCTGAATTTTCCAGCTACCATTATCTCTATTTCTTTAGATTTCTCTATGGGAGTTATAATTTTGTACGTTTGATTCGCAAACAATCAAATAACACGAATAATCTGTTTTATCGCATTTTGGACGAAGAACAATGTATACGAAATAAAGTAATGTCGTATATTATAGGATGTTAGATTATTTCTGGATGATTATAGATAGGTACTCGTTAAAATTTAGAACCAGCAAATTTATAAGCATAATTAATTTAATGAAAATGCAACCAGATCGAGTACAATAGAGAAAAATTAAACTCAAATTTAAAGCCATTTAACTTAAATTTTCAAATATTTTTGTGTCAAACTCGGTTCTTTCTATGGTGTCTTTTGTTTTTGGTTTAAAACATGATTATTGAGGTAAATAATATTTAATATGTAGTATATTATGATAAATTATAAACAATAATGATGTACCAACTTCAATTGTCTGTGATACAGGAATTATATTATATTATACATTAACAAAGCAATGTAGTCGTTATATTTAATTTCAGCAATTAAGACGTACTATTTTCCATACAAATTCCAATTACGAATCGAAGGAAATTAGATCAACGAACGAAACTCTCCTGACAAAATGCTATTAAGTAAGTTTACATTTATGCCGTAATTTGAAATTAAATCACTTAATTCGAAGAAAAGATACTTCGTAATAATGTCGGTAGCTACGTTCCATAGAATAAATTTTATCCTAAAATTATGCATATCGTTTTATAGGACGTGATATTTAGGTGACACAGCTGATGCTCGTTGTAAATGAAATTCCGCTAAGTGCCTGTGGAAATATTTTCACACCAAATCCGCGTCGTACGTCCGGATTCGCAATTACCGGCCGAAAAAAAGAGGGCAACGAAACATCTTGGTGAAATCGAGCAACGAGAAGCACCAGGAGCCGCGGTTACAGCAACGCAAACCACGGCAAACGTTCTTTCGTCCGCAGATTGAGCAACAAGGAGGCCAGCCACGTGCCACAACGCCAGCGCCGTTTACATTTTATTATCGCTCCCTCCAGCAAATTTTGCATTATGCCGTAATTAAATGCGAAATCGTTAAGTGCAACGAGTTTAGCAACGAAGGGGCTCCCGACTTAGCAAACTTCGTAATGAAAAACCGACCATCGATACCTAATGATGCGATAAAAGCGTTCTTAAAGCAAAGAAAGTAACTTTATAGTTTCGTTGTATCGATACAACTTCAGTATCGATCTACATTGCGATATTTACATTTTTATCGTGTTTGTTACTCTTTTATCAGATTACATATTACGGATTAACTTTTCGCATCCTACTGGCGCCACTATAGGGACGCGAACGTTAGAACTACCGACTTGTGATGTATACTTAAATATAAGTAATACAGTTAACGTGATATAGCGAAGATACGGATGTATAATTACATTAGATAATTCTAATATCGTAGTATAATATTCTGTAGCGTAATCATATTCCTATAAGAATAAAAATTAATATTAAAGATTTAATAATAACGAATTGTCGCATATTTTCATTAACTGTAAAAATAAGAAATCCGGATCACGTCATTTAGTCACCCTTGATAGCTTTAATGGTCGTAATCTGCAATTTGAAATTCGAGTAAAGCTGCTATGCGGATAAATTCGCAGATGTTTATCATTTTCTTTCGTCTCGAGAAACGTATAGTACTCGATGGTTGATCGAATATAAGAGTTCCTGGAGTGCGAGGCGCTAAATATATGCAAGTAAATATACATGTATGGATTATTCTTACACATACAGGGTTAGTTAAGAACGGATGATGCGACCAAGCGCAAGATGATCATACACGAGGAAAGAAAAGATCCTAAAATTCCTTAACGCGCGAAAATTTTCGTTTTCGTTGTAAATAAATTTTAAATTAGCACGGTCAGAAACTATTGTATTTCCCAATATAGTTGACCCGCGCGGTATACTCTTGTACTTGACACGAACATTACTACGGAAGACATCACCGTAACGTTAAAAGGTTTAAACTCGAGAAGAAGTGGTTGATGAATAAATTATTAATTTTTACCAAGTAAGGACCAAAGTATTATAATTATTCTGCCTTTCCCTTTGCACTTCACGCTCTCTGTGGATTAGTATATCAAGTATCGAGTATAATATATTATGAAAAATAAATTAGGCAACGATGTGGCAATATTCGCACTGACCTGTCGTAAACGGTCGATGTGAAAAATAGAAGCGGTTGAAATGGAGACAGATTACGCTAAGTAGATATGCCGGAGCGATTAGACTGGAGGTATTCCAAGCTTACCCCCGTTCGACGGCAATGATCAATTTTTACCACGATCCACCACGGAGAACCAATTTCCAAGCGGACAAGTGCATTTGCTTAATACGCAAATAGCTGTTGCTATTAAATTGTAGCGACGTTTAACAACGCCGTCGTGTATCCAGCGGGGCTCGCGAGGAACGTAATTAAATACGAAATAGTATGCGCTTCCTAATTGCGAGTGCCCTGAATTTAGCAATATTCGCGGTCCGTGTCCGTCTTTCGACAGACTTTTCCAACCTGCTACTGCAGCTGGCCCCCGCTTAACGTTCCCGACAGTCGGCGTTTTAATTCCGCCAGTCATCTACGTTTGCGAATAGCGAAGGATCAGAAACCCCGTCTTCCCCGACGGTGTTCGTCTGAACGTCGTCGCTCCTTCGGGCGATACGCGGTGAGCAATTGTTGTTTCGAGGCCCTGTTTTGCTAATCCCGAACAACCACACGTATTCCTCGTACCGGATGTTTTCGTTTCACCTGGACCATAGCTGGAATTGTTAAGTACGCTTTAACCATGCGTAAGTGAAACGAAACGGTAACTGGGTTCGAGAAATGAGGTGGATATTAATACATCGATGCGATATTTGAAGAGATTAATTGGAGAAACTACACAGTCCGCACGAGATTCGATGATAAATTCCGATATCGAGTTAGAGACGGAGAGCATTGGAATAATTTCGAGCAAATATTTATCCGAGTTAATTATCGGATTCGCGTTTGTTGGTTTAGTCGAATAATTTGCGCGGAATGTAATTATTTGGTATTCGCGATAAATCAATCAGCGCATAATTTAACATAGAAGTTCTTGTGACGCGTTGATACTTTCTTTCTAGAAATACTTTCTAATTACCTATCAATGGTAAATTTATCGTAAAGAGATCTCAAAGTAACGTTACTAACGTCTCGTAAAATTCTCTTCTTTGAGCAGATACGTAATAGCGTCTACGAATCGTGTTCGACGCGTCTGTATCTGATATACGATAAATAAGTTTTATTACATGTGACGATTAATCACACGAATAAATGTTTCTTTGCTTGTTTATGGAAGCTAATTTTCCTCGAACGAAAATTTATTTGTTGCTGATTAATACGGAACGTTGAATTTTTTTCTTCGTTTCTCGTTAGTCGCATAAGCTGCAAATATCACGAGCTGTCAGTAGGTCATAATAAACTATTGCGATTCATGTTACATGACTCGAAAATCACTGAAATATGCACCGCTTAAGCTATATAAGAAATAAATGCATTAAACGTGGTTGAACATGTTCGAATTACTTAAAATGCAAGTGTATAGATTCGAATATAATAATAAGCCGTGATTTCGCAATGTAGGCACATATTATTTCGCAAATAATCTACGCGTTACATATTCATATACTCACGCATGCGTACGTATTCAAGTACACGTGTAATATTCTATACGGTAGAGTAAAGGGGTAGCAGTTTAGGTGATAAATTCTGAACCGTATCAAAATTCGCACAAAAATTTCTACTCTTTGCAGCGATTCGGTAATTATTTCGGATAAGGTCCACATTCTGACCAATTTTTCCATATTCTCATTTATACGCCTAGATAGCTGTTGCTCGGCAGCAATTTCTGAGACACGATGAAAATACTTTTAACGTTGTAAAGTAGGATTCCATCAATCGTTGTGACATCTGCTGTATAACACTGCTAATAATTACGCGTATTTGTATTCGCTTTTAGAACGTTCGGTAAAGTAACCGTTCTGTTGCACTAAATTTACAATAAACTGTTTAAAGTAGAAACCAAAAACACCTTGACACCAATACCTCATCGGTATTGTGTACTGCATTCGATTAATTTTTTAAAGATTTAAGTTAAATTTAGGTTAGAATGTTAGTTGTCGCCGAAGAGGTTCCTCGATCTACGCGTGGTGCAGAACGTATAGGAAAAGATAGCATAATTACAGCTACTAGTCGTTGGCAAAAACAGGTGTCAGAGGATACGAATCGTTGGAATATTAACATATTTTATTGCGATAAAGTTTTATGAATTCTCGTGTAATCATGTGTAGCTATAAATATAGAACTACGTTAAAGTAATTACATCAAGAAAATGGTAAAAATCAATTTTCTAGTGTCTTAATAAACATTATGTCGAAAATAGAGATGGAAGTCGTACATGAAAAGCATTATACAAAAATTAGTGCTTTTCGCGGTTTCCTGAATCTAACCCAAACCTATTACTCATCGTCGGATGTACGATACGTGGTATCGAAAATATTTATAAATTTATCACTGAAACTGAAAACAAATGACGGTAAAGCGTATATGGAAGACTTGCTCGGAATGTCGATTCTGGGAACACGCGTATCTCAAAACGATTAAACTCAGCGTGCTGCAACAACTTCGACATTTACCAAACAGTGCTTCGTTTTATACCCTTAGTTCATTTTTCGCTCGATTACTAATCCTGCGTGAAATGGATACGAAACGCGTGAAAATAATTACTCGATAAAATAAAATAAAACTGGGTAAGACGTATCAGACGAAAACGTACAACTCACTCGGATGCATCGGCGAGCAATAAAGGGCAACGATCAAATCTGCGATCACCGAGCTCAAAGAAGGTCTTCCATCGAACCCTCTTTCTTAACTCGGGATCTTTGTCCACGGATTTGTTCAGGGTGGCGTTTTTCCCCGGTCGCGGATGGAAGGGTAGGGTGGCGTGGAGGCGGAGAAATTTATTATCGTTAACGAGACCACGAACGTTCGATCAGCGCGGACAAAGCGTAGAACGGGCGAAGTAATTTTCTCGGCAGGTGCAACGCCGCTGCGACAGCAAAGTAGTTTACACCGTTTACACCGTTTACACAATGAAGCTCTTTGAGAGCGTAGGGCGAAAGCCTCTAATCGTCCCCCTCTCGGTTCCGGAAGGGATTGTAAGCGTTGCTGGGTTTTTGCAGCAGTGGCAGCAAACAGCGTCGACACCGTCGTCATCATCGCCGTCACCATCGTCGTCGTCGTCGTCGCCGTCGCCGTCGTCGTAGCGAATTCGTCGATGCCTCGGCACCGAAAACCTATTAGCTGACAGTCAATAAACAAAGGAACGTTCTGGGCGATATAATATTGATTAATGGGGAGGTTAAGGAAGCGTGGAGCCGTTTAGTCAAAGTTCTCTCCAAGGCGGCGCGAAATCGACGTGGAAGGGGCCCCGTTTGTGTGCGTGCCGAGTATATGCCGAGCGATTATCGAATTTCCTCCCCGTAACAACGAGGTTCTATTAACTCCCACCCGGTGCTGGGGCTCACCCGATACAACCCCTGCTTTTGTGTATTGTTAAGACTATCCGCATTAAGCGATCCATAATAAGGAGTTACGCTGCGAGATAAATCGTTTCAAATTGCCGTGGACGCCTGCCTCCATCGATCGCATCTGACTGCTACTGGATATTAGCCGGCAAGGTGGGACAAACGTTACACGCTTATTTCGTTTCGGATATTAACGCGAGATCCAGTCGATTCACCGACGATCTGACGATGATTCCGTAAAAATGCCGAAAAGTCTTACTTTTATTAACTTTTTGTGCTTTAAGGAAATGGTAATTCGGAGATTTTCTGTTGCAATAGAACTTCTTTATTTCGCTATTTCACCGATTATTGCGCAACGATAGTTATAGTTATCTCACACTCGTTATACGAGATTCTGAGCAAATGACGACTGGAAAGTTTCAATAGTACCTGTACGTTTGAAATGATATTTGTGTCAGTAATTTGAATTTTTAAATATTCGTGTATTTCTCTGTTTTTTCGATCTCGCTGTTTCGCGATGATGTACGAATGTCAAGTGACAAATCAAACTCTCGACGATACACTCAATTTCTTAATTTTAACAATTATTACTTTCGTGTATTTCTCTGTTTTTTCGATCTCGCTGTTTCGCGATGATGTACGAATGTCAAGTGACAGATCAAACTCTCGACGATACACTCAATTTCTGAATTTTGAGATTATTATTGAAATACACTTTCCAAAGGAAATTAATCACAGGGAATAAAAAGAAGAAAATTATTTAAAATAAAAATAGTCATAGGTAGGAACATTGCAATTTACTGTATCAGAACGAGTATAGATAAGACTGAAAAGAATAATCATAAATTTCAACCGCAAATTTGGATGCGACGAATCCGTTTCTCAGTGCGAAAGTAATTAAAGAATGTTTACGTTTACCAATTGCAATTACGAAATTGTAAAAATAAAATCTCGCTGATTCGCGGGTAACCCGAGTAGCTAAATATCAAGAAAAATGTCACGTATTTTAAAAGTAAATGCAAAGGAATTTAAAATCTTTTTCGAGGAATATCGTCGTAAACGTATTTTACTTTAAAATTAACTTTTTGCAAAAATAAATCGAAATTTGAAATAAAATCGTAAAATCGTAAAAGGGGGTCGATATATGCGAAGGAAGAAGGATAGAGCCTTCAATTTCTTCGGTCGTAAAACGTGAAGTTTGTGCTATTACGATATGGCTGCGCTTCAACAATGCTAGTCGGTGATTCGTGTATCGAAAGCAAATTACTACCAGAAAAATTCCTGTCGTTCTATTTAAGAGAAGCAGATTTTTTGGTTCTTCTCATTCAGTTCTTGGAATTATTTGGAAATCGTAATCGAAACTTGTTTCTTCGATTACCTCGAAATTCTGATCTAAATTTTACACGATAATTGTGGGTCGAATTGTAATGTCAAATAAGACATGGTAAAAGATACAGAGAAACAGAGTTGATAAAAGCCTTGAAAGCAAAATAGAGCGAAATAAGCTCTGGTATACTGGAAAAATTAATTACGTTTCTTAGAAGTTTCGTAATTACCGTCTTGTACAACTTATAAACGTAAAAGAATATCGAATAACATGCTAGAACAATCTTTACAAAGCGAAAGACGTATTACAATTTGATGTTAACTTACTTTCAGTTTCTTATGTAAGATATTTTTATTTCTTATATCCTTATGCAACGTATAGTAATCGACGTTTGTTTCGTGTATTAGTTATATTTCAATAAATACACGTATCTATGTATTACGTATATATACGCGTGATATTAATTTTATTTTTGTTTATTTACAATGAAGTTTACTTTATTAAGAAAAAATATCGGCGCAAATATACTTCAAAGTTGAATAGGTTATATTTTCCCGTACTTTCTTCGTTAAAATTTTTAAATTTATAAAATGGCGGTTGATATTAAATAGAATCTAGGGCAAACCACATGCATAACTCTAATTTGCCAATCTATCCATATTTACACCTCAACGAGTCATCAAAATATATTTATCACGTATTATTCATTTGTTTCTTATTAAATGCAGTTATACAAATTTTCGTGAGCGTTAATTACGAATGAAATATGAAGAAAAATTTTTACGATACTGGTATGAAATTCAAGGATTTTTCAATGCGAAAGAAAAATATTCTTTGCATTTTATTAATTTTACGATAGAAATAAAGGATTAGCAGAGTTTAAAAAATTATTTTCTTTCGATAATAGCCAAAGTTAAGTTAAAAAATTGACATTTAAGCTCTATAACAGTATTTTACATAGCAATCCAGGAATCTTAACACGAGGATGGACGAACCAATCTCCATTTTCTTTTATATTAGAGAGCTTAAGGAAAGAACCTGCTTCCACTGTACGAAACTAAAAGAAAACGTTAAACTTGACAATACCACCCGAACTCCACTTACGATCATATAATTTAGTTAATATGCGAAATGAATCCAACGATATATTACTCTAAGCGAGTTCAAGTTACGCTTAATTCTAAAACTCAAGTTTAACTGAATAATGAGCAACATCACGTCATCGCGTTGTGCTCATTAACTAATCCTCGGGTAATCTCGTCAAGGAACGATTCTACCAAACATATAAATTATTCGAAAGCAACGAAACCATTGGAAACCTCGAATTTCTTCCTTTTTCTCCTTTTCTCTTTCTTTTTCTTTCTTTTGCATAGGAACCATTGGTACACGAGGAATGAAAAAATAGCAGGGACGAGCATGTTTTCCGTGAAAAGCAGCAGGAGGCCGTTGCTTTGGGGAAACGTTTTCTTAACCGGCCCGTTGTTTCCGATAGCCGGAACAGTCGCGTTTCCGTCTCCGAGAATTAAGTCCGTGAACACGAATGGCAATCCGCTTCGATATTAAAAAAATACCTTTTGAAGCAGAGTCCACGGATGGGCGAGCAAACCGACGTTGATTCCACGGAAATCCGAACAAAGCGCACTGTGAAAATCGAGATATC